>NC_141350.1:30592-230515 GCF_057382095.1 Aulonocara sp. 'chitande type north' Nkhata Bay | reverse complement strand
ATTTGGTAATACTGAAGCTTGAAAAACCTTTGTTAAACTCTATGCTACCATTTGCTTTTTTTCCCCGCCAATTCTCCGGCGTCTGACGTCACCTACAACATGGGTCGCTTACCTTACTCGTCACTTACCGTCGCTTACCTTCTTCTAATTACCTTACAAACATTGGGGGATTTAAATTTTTTTTTGATTGGACAACATTTTTTTTCCTGGTAGTCAGGAGGATATGGACCTGCCATACTGATACATGTGAGACTTCATCAGAATTAGGAACATCACAGCAGATGCCTTTGTGTCAAAGTAACTGAGAATAAAACAGAAAAACATGAAGGAGATTTTTCTGCCTGGATTTTTATAGCAGATAACCTTAAAAATATTCTGCAATGTTCTGCATAATTTTAAAAAGTTTAAATTTCTTCAGTATTGAACAGCAGAAAAAAATAGGCTTTCTTGTCCGAGGTCATTTAAGTGAAAAAAAGAAAAGAAAAAGACAGCGGCCAACAGCGCTGTAAACAACGGTAGACGACTGTTGGGTAATAAGCGAATGAATAATGCAGAAAACAGAGATTTGAGACGGGAAACTGTTCTTGAAGCAGCAGAGAGAGAGAGCTGTGCATGAAGTGTGATTTTTAATAGTCGTGGAAACAAAACAGCAAAATTCAGAGGCAAAACTCATGAAGACATTGAGCAAATGTGAAGCGCAGTTTGCTGCTTCTTTTGCTGCTGGCTCAGTGAATTTTGGTTGGAGAGAGACAAAACCTGCAGCTCAGAATCAGCGCAAAATGACGTAAACACAGAGCGGACCCGACACGGCGTGTCCGTGTACGGGCCGTCGGGTGAGAAAGCCGAGAAAGAGAAAGCTGATTCTGATGCGTCGAGTCCGCTCTGTGTTTACGTCTTTGTGTGGAGTCCGTGTACCTGCTCTCATTTGCTGTTTGTTGAAATAGTTTTGTGAGCTTTAATCCGAGAATCTGGCATTTCTGGCAAAACACAGTTCTATTTAAAAGTCAATTCAGGATTTAATGAATTGATAACGCTTTATTCAAGGTACTCACTTCCCTCTTCCACTTGCACTTTCAACTGGACCACGGCCAATCAGAGAGGTCCCGCCCCTTACTATCTCTAATTGGTTTAGTCCACGATAGGGGCATAATGTGTGTCTGTTGTTGACCACATGGAAGGTTGCAGTTTTTTGTGGGGTTTTTTGTTACCCGAATTGGTCGCACTCTCGAGCCCTGCTCTATTGAAATAAGAAAACAACCCAAAACTAACAAACCATCACAAGATTGGTTCAGATCTCTGGATTCATATATTTCCAAATTCCTTTGGAAAGATAAACCCCCGCGTATCAGCTTAAAAACGCTACAAAGAACCAAGGATAGAGGAGGATTAGATCTGCCTAATTTTCACCAATACTTCTTAGCCAACAAGCTTCAGTTCATCTCAGAATGGTCAAAACATACCTTCTTGGATGAGCCCTGGCTAGATGTTGAACAGGCACTATGCAAGGATCTAGAGATTTCAGACCTACCATTTATTAGCTCAAACATCAAAAGACATGAATGCTTTAAAAGTATCAACATCAGCTTCTCTCTGACAGCATGGTGGGAGTTTCTAAAAATAACGGAGTCTTCATTAATCCCATGCAAATGTACACCTATCTGGAATAACCCTGACATATTACAAAACAATAATATGATTAATTTCCCAGAATGGAGTTGTAAAGGAATTAAATACTTAGAACATATATTAGAGGGAAAAGAATTTATTCCATTTGACAGACTAGTTGCACAATATGGGATCAACAAGAAAAGATTTTTAGAATATCAACAAATTAAATCCATAGTAAAAAAGAAATTTAACCTCAGTCAAGTTGAATTACAAACACCACCAAGTGCGGCACATTTCCTTACTCTTAAATCCCCCAAATTATTATCTAAAATATACAGAACACTTTCTAAATTAGATGAATCAATATCCCTTCCTATTGCAAAGTGGGAAGCAGATTTATCAGTCAGCTTAGACCAAAACCTCTGGTCTCAGGCATGCTTAAAAACCTTTAAATTGATTAAAAATCCCAGTCTGCAATTAATACAATACAAAATACTACATAGAGTGCACTATACAGGTCATCGGATGTTCAAGATGGGCTTTACATCTTCCAACAACTGCTCACACTGTCAAGGCAATACACCAGACAATTACATTCACGCTCTTTGGTTCTGTCCACCAGTGCAGAAGTTTTGGCGCGAGATATGTGAAGACTTATCAAAGTGTCTGAAATGTAACATTCCAACTTCCCCCTTAGTGTGTTTGTTGGGCAGCTTAGATAATGTCACTTCAGAAAAGAATATAGCCCATATGGTTTTCACTGCCCTATGCATAGCCAAGAAAACTGTCCTCATGAACTGGAAAAATAAAAACAATCTTAATTCTAACCAATATAGAAATTATCTATTAGATTACATTAGTCTTGATACAGCCTCTGCCACCACATCAGATCAATTGCTCTGGGCTCCTTTGATCAGCTCCATCACCTAGTGGGGGTGGGGGGGTCATAGTTTGGTCCCGCCTTCACTGTTGTGATTGGTGTGGGGGTAGGGACAGGCTTAGGGCGTCGGGGGGTTCCCCGGAGGACTCTTCCTTGGGGGGCTCAACCCGGGGTTGCGGTCATGTCCGGGTGGGGGCTCTTTTGGCTCTCGGGTGACTGTTTCCTCGTGGCTGCGTGCAGCGGGGCTAGGGGAGGGTCTGTGCTGACGGACGTGGGTTACTGACCTTGTAGCCTGTCTGCCCCAGGGTGGGTCCGGGATGGGCGTGAGGTTCTGGGGGCGCTCCGTCTCTGGGCTGGGGCCCTGGCCGGGCCTCGGGGCCTTGGGTCCTGGTTTGTGTGTTGCCGGGGTTGTGGGCGGGTGGGTGCATGGGGGCCCATCCCTGGCGCGGGGTGCCGCCGGTGCGTCGAGCCGCCTGGGGGGCTCTTCAACTGGTGGGGGAGATTGTCACACCTTGCAGGAGCTTTCCTCTCCTCAGGAACTCTCTGCAGGAGGGGGAGATACAGGAGAGGTGGAGGAAGATCTCAGCCTGGGCGTCTATTGTCTCATGTAGTCTGGAAGATGAATGGATGGTGGGGTGGGTGCAGTTTTCTCTGTGGTGGGGTTGGGTGGACTGTCCCGGGCTCTGTGGGGCCGGGGGGCGCTGCTGCGCTGGGCCCCGGTCTGGTTGGGCCTGGGCCCCCTTTCCCTGGCGGGTCGCGGAGTATGGGAGTGCCTACTGGGGTCAGCGGGGGAGCTGGCCCCAGGGAGGGGTCACCTGCCCCTCCCTTCCTTCCCTCCCCATCTCCAGCTGCCTCCCTCTTCCCGCTCCACCACAACCACCCACACATGCAGGGCCTTGGAGTAGGGGTATGTCACCAGGGTGCAGAGGAGGCTACCCCCCCCCCCTCTGTCCCCTTCTGGCTGCCTCTGCCTCAATTTTATCCCACAACTTAGACATTCACATTACTCACACTCTCATTACACATACATATAGGATCTTGGGGGTGGGCACGATACACGGAGTCCAAATTACCATCAGGGTGTACACCTCACCCCTGGCGTCGTTGCCCACCTCTCAAGGTTAGATACACATAGACATTGAGGGCTAGCAGGAGGGACTATGCGCTTACCTGCTGCTCTCTGGCAGGTAGCTCCATGCCCTTCTGGGTTTTAATTGCACCTTAGAACACACATGCATCAACACTACAATGAGCGGGTGGAGTGAGGTTTGGAGTCTTCTCTCACCCCCGTTCTCTGCGGCCTGCTGGAGCGGGGGGCTAGGAGGAGTTGGCCGTCCGACTGCGGTCTGGAGTGTGGGGCCTCCCTGCTGCTGCGGAGTCGGGGCGGTCTGTCTCTCCCCACCGCAGGGAAAAGGGTAACACCACCTGGGTCTGGGTGCAGTTCCCCCCTCCAGGGGCAAGGGTACCTAGACCCGGTTCGTAGAGTACGCTTGGGGAGTGTGATCGTGTGTACAGCATCTCTTTATGTCTGTCTCCACGTTGGTTGAGTGTGGAGTAAGTGCATATGAGAGCATGAGGGTGGGAATGGATGTTTGTATCTGTGTGTGCCTGTATGTCTGTGTCTATATGTCAGGTTGGGTATCAGACGCCACCTCTCTGGGGACATCTCAGGCCCTCCAAGGTTTGGAGGCCTATCTCCACCCACCACCACTTCCCCTGCCAGTGGCGGACTCCCTCAGGTGTCGGTGCGTTGGTGGTTCTTTGTGTCTGGGGGGGGCGTCCGGGTACACACCGGCTCACTCCTTGGCGGCCGCTTATCGGGGCCTGGAGCCTGGGGCTCGCTCGGGCCACTTCGGAGGTGGGGTGCCCCCGGCCTCTCGGCCTGGGGCTCGGTCACTCAGGAACAGCTGGCTGCCGGCGGAGCTCACGGGCGCGTCACTGCAACTCCCCCTGGCTTCTGCTCCGCGGCTGCTGAGTGAGCCCTCATCTGGGACTCTCCTCAGCTCTTACTGGGACAGTGGTGCGGCTGCCCCTCTGTTGGTCTTCCTTGGTCTCTTGTGTTCTGGGGGCCTCTGGATGTCTGGAGTTTTGATCTCCTCCATACCTGCTTCATACCCTGGAGGACGGGGCTGTGGCTCCCCACACTCCCTAGCAGATCGTTACATGGAGAAACCTTTGGAATGCAAGCATGCTGATCCACACAGGTATGCACACAGGTGTACACACGGGTATTCACAGACGCGGACTACAGCTTTCTTGGCTGCTGCCTCAAAGCACATTGTGTGCTGTCTATCTTGCGTGCTGCACAATATCGTTTATTATTTAGTATCTACTGATATCTACTGCTAGCTAGTTTATTGTGATGGTGCCGTTTTTTTTATTATGTTGCTCTTTGTTGTTTGCTTTCTCTTCTGTTTTTTTTCTCCATACAGGTGACCCAGGTGTTTTTTTTTTTTTCTTTCTTCCCCCCCTTCTCACCGTCTCGTCTCCCCTTTGGTTTTCTTTCTCTCCCTCTCTTTCTTTCATTCTTTCTCCCTGTCCTATCCCCCAGTCATGTCTGTCCCGTTTGTAGCAACTGAAAATAAAATAAATTCATAATTATAATAAAGGTCAATCAAATGGACCAATATGGCAAGGCCATGATGATCCACTTGGTAAAATAAATCCGCTTGGCATCTTTCTTGGCCTTAAGACAACAATTCTGATGGCTAAAGATCCAAACGGGACACACAAAAAAAAAAAAGAAGACTGAAATAATTTTTTGGGAAAAAAAAGTTTACATTTTTTAGATATCACATGTCCACTGCAGAGGACATTGGAAGGCCAAACATGTAAAAATGAACTTTGATGGCAAACATTTGCTTCAACTCTTCACCAAGGAGAAGTTTGAACTCAAGGAACTGTAGTGGTTTCTTCCCCCAAAACTGAAGCCACGAGTTGGTGATTGCCAGATCAAAAAGTAGAAAACTGCACATACTGTCAATTTCTGAGTGTGAGAGACCATCCTGTAGAATCTCAACATTCAATATGGTCCACGTCACCTATATTGGTAGTGTACTCAGCAATTGCCAGTGGACTTGGTACATGGACAAACCATTTGTTTTTCTTAGACCATCTTGTGCGTCTGTCCTGAGGTTGATTGCCATAGGCAGAGGATGCCATGACAACTGGCTTGTTGTCCAACCACTTAATGACAGCAAATTCAGGTCTGAGTACCATCCCTGATGCTCCTCCTTCTTTCTTCTTCAAGGGCTTATTCCCTATGATCCTCTTCATCAGACAACTCAAGATCTGGGTTTCCCTCATCAAACTGCAATAAATTTCTTTCTGCTTCTAAAAAGGACTCCTTTTCTGGTCATTTAAAAAAAACAGAACAAAATGGAAGAAATGACTACAAATGTCCACTATGGAGGACATTTTTTAAACATTTCAATACTATACTAAAATGAAGTTAGAATTAAGCATACTATGTTTTAATGTGTTATTAAGAGACTTATTTAAAATATGCTAACAACATTTATAGCTAAAAATTGCTCAATAACAAGTTTTATGCACTTACTTTTCTTCTTCCCATAAAATGTGCTTGCAGCGATGGCTGCCATGTTCCTTAATGAAAAAACTAAAGTTCCCAAAGCTCCACCCCTTCACATTTGGTATCATTGGAAAGCCCTAAATGTCCTCTGTAGATACCAAAAGGAGGCAATTCTGTAGTATGCAGTGCATGGGAGATATTCAGGTTTAGAAAGGTGCTCTACAGAGGACAAATTTGCATTGCTGGTAGTCAGGAGGATTTATGACAGAGAATATGCATGTTCTTTTTGTTTTCATATTATAATTTATATTTAATTGTGTTGTGGTTTGCAGTGTTTTGTGTTGTTTCACTTTAAATTTGTAAAAGGAAAAAGCTTAAAATTTAAATAGTTAAAAGCTGAAATGTGAATAGTTGATTTTTGTATTATATGATTTATTTATTACATTTTATGTGGAGTGAATAAATAAAAGTATATTTATGGTGGCCCCTACAGACAAAGCACATACAAATTTCAAATCATGTACGAACCCTGAAGCACGTACAAACTCCAAAACACGTACAAACTCCAAAACACGTAAAAACACGTACAAACTTCGAAGCACGTACAAACTCCAAAACACGTAAAAAGTCAGACTCACGTAAAAACTCTAAAACACGTACAAAAGACAACAGAAGTGCTCCAGGATGCTAGGGGCAGTGTTGAACTTTTGTTACCTAGTGGCTACACAAGCCAGCAAGTACCAACGACCGGATTTGGTGTGTGGTAATAAGAGGTAAATGAACTTTTTATTTTATTTTATTTGACTATATATGAATGCTTATGTATAAATACACAAACAATACACATATGCTTTCAATTGTGTAATTTAAGTGATCTAGGTAGCTCTGTTTTGGAAGTTCAGAGCTACCTAGATCACTTATGCTAGAAATGTGTTTTGGAGTTTGTACGTGTTTTGTTTCTAGGGGCCACCACATATATTTATATATAAACATATATAAATAAAACCATTTTTTTTACATTAGTAATTCCTTTTGTGTATAATTTTATATTATTGTTAATAATAAATAAATTAAAGCAACAAAACAACCTGAAGAGCTGGTTCGGAGCCGAAAGAGCCGGAAATCCCATCACTAAAATATATAAAATATAACTATTTATAGAGAGATAGGAATAAAAAGGACACCGTTTAAAGTGGAAGCGCCTCAGGGAGAAGGACTAGAAAAATAAGAACATTGTTTCTGCCCTGGAGAGCCTGCTGCCTCATCAGAAAACTACTGATTGCTAGTGTCCAATGTTTCCAAATTTAACAACGCTGTGCTGTTTTCAAAAAATAATTTGGACGCGCGACTGGAGCGTTTTTGCGATGCAAATCTGCTTCTGGATTTTCGTGGGACCTCCAGTCACGCGTTATTGAAAATGTGACGGCATTCTGGGGTAAAACCGCAAAGGATTCTGGGTACGAGTGGCAAGCGCTACTAGCGCACATAGATGAAAACAGCCACACAGCGATAAAAAGAAACACAAGAAGCTGTTGTATTATTAACTGCAATAGCCGGTCGCATGACAGCCACGGGAAGCCGACGGGTAAAGAGATCGTTTTTTATCGAATTACGTCGTAGAAGAGAAATTTTTCAAGCCATGTTTTCGAAGTAACAAAGAGCTGACGGATGGCCTGGACTGCAGACCAAATATAATGTTTCAGAACACTCCGGCTCACATGTTAATCTTACATCAGTGCTGCAACTTGCAGTATTTTATTTTATTAACTGATTCCCACTACAAACTGGGTTTGCCTCTTATTTGTATCTAATTTCATTTTATTTAATAACAGTACAGTACTATTTTTTGTAACCATTGTCCTTGATGTAAATATGTAAAAACTGTGTATGTTTCAGTTTTGTCTTGTGTACCGTTTGTTCATACATGTGTCTTTGGTGCTGCCGTTACATCCAAATTTCCCCTTGTGGGACATTTAAAGGATTATTCTATTCTATGTCATTTGTTCACAGCCTCTCCCAGTCAGAGATTTTCTCCATGCCTGTCTTACTGCACATGATGTTATTAGCACAACCACTTTCAAGGTGATAATTTAGGACTTCATCAATAATACAGACAGCAATGTAGTTAAACATCTTACACTTCATTTTATTGGAAATTAACTTAACCTACATACACATTGTATTTATCACTGCTACTCATTACTATATTGATTTTTTTAATATAAATAATTAAGTTTGTTCAAATGTAATTAATACTTTCATTTTTCTAAAAATATCTAAAAATGCAATTGTATGGAAGTAATAAAACATTAAAATGTTCAGAAAAATATGTATTTTACAAAATTGTGCTAGATAACATTCTGCAGTATTGCACAAACTCTTTCCAATGACAAATATAAACTATTTTGACCACTTTTTTCCATTTGACTGCATAAAAATGAACATTTACAACACATCTGCTATATCCTGAACATTTAACACATTTACACAGGCATTTGAAGAAGGATCTTGAACTTGCATGGAAGTCACATGAATTGTTAATTTAGACTTCATCATTATGCAATGCATACCCTGCTGCATCTAAGCCCAAACCAGTAACCAGGCAGAATTACAGAACAGTGTCCCTGGTAAATGAAGAGGAATCAAATGGGGCTTGTGTTTGTGTGTGTGTGTGTGTGTGTGTGTGTGTGTGTGTGTATTTGTGGTTTAACACATGGTGGTGAAGCATCTTTTTTAAGACCCAAAGGGTTACTTTGGATATTTAGAAGTCTGCTTTAACTCCAAATGATCAAAATTTAGATATCTATGAATTTCTAAGAGATCATTGTCATGTTTTTGCGTGACACATGGCCCAAAAAGAGAAAGTGGACACAAATGGCCAGCATTAGAGCCCAGAGGGTTAAAGAACATGTTGTCTTGTTCTCTTCCAAGATCTTCCAGACATTTTTGAAAAGGTGTCATTTGTATGCTGTGATGGATTTGACAAAACGCTAAAAAACAGACATTCCTTAACCGTTGATTTACATTTCAGTAGAACAGTAATGTCTATTCAATTCTTTACCTACTGTCACTGCAGCAAAATTAGACAATTTGGTTTGAAAGGGTACAAGTGGTTATTGGCATCCATCTTGGAAGAGAACAGTGCAATCTTCAGAGGCAAAACAAAATTTAACATAAAGGAGAACACAGTATAGTTATCACAGATATGCATGGTTGTTGGACCATGGTTGGAAAACAATTTCTTAAAAGATAACTGGTTCATGTCCAAAACTATAGTAGGCCTCAAGTAGATAATTTGCACAGTTCCACAGAAAAAAGCTGGAAAATTCACTCAAGAAGGCCCAGTAAGCTGCAGAAATAACAAGGCCTGCTGTGGCAAGACCTATGTACTTTAAGTAGGCGTTTGGCACCACATGGCTACGAACCACTAGTCAGAACCACCTCGGGAGGTGGTTCCGAGACAGGAGAATCAAGCTCTTCGGGTTGACGACCAAGATTCTCCTGTGTCGGCACCACATCAGGAGATGCTTCTGAGACAGGAGAAACAAGCTCCTCAGGTTCAGGAGCAAGATTCTCCAGCTGCAGAGGTTCACCAGTGATGTTGTGAACAGCAGCTAATATTTTTTCTTCCACCTCCCTTCTCAGCTCATCCTTAAGATTATTAATGATCTCTCTTTTCATTTTTAGATGTTCATAAAGTTCATCTATGAGATCTTGGTTATGAACAATCTTGAAATTCTGTTTGACTTTTTCTTCCAGCCAAAATATTTGCAGTGTCTGACTTTCTGCCGTCTTTTCTTGATATTCAAGATTTTGTAAACGTTTCTTGAGATTTGTGTTCGCCGTTTTTAATTTGTTTATCTCAGCAGCAATGCTGCTGTTTTCCTTAAGGAGATATTCTTCTTTTTCTTGAAAGTCACGGTGCATCCTCTGAATTGTGCTAACCTGCTCCTGCATTTTAGCCTCCAGAGATTCCACCTGTGACTGCTTTTCATCCAGTGCATATCTCACCCGACGCTGAAGACTACAAATTTCTGTCACAGTCTGGCGAGGGCAAACTGTAAGTATTATGAAGAGGACCCAAAATGCAGACACCATGAAACAAAATTTAAATGTTAACAGAAAGCGAGCCGTTTATTAAGGCTGGTGAAAACATTACAAACAAAAGGCAGAGGAGAAGCTAAACAATAACCTAAACTCGGAGAGCTAAGATAACATACAAACCCAAAACATGAACCCTAACATGGACACAAAGAACAGCAGACAACCTGACAATGACACACTGAAAACAGAGGACTTAAATACACAGGAGGTGATTAGGGGAAGTGGGAACACATGGAGGAACAGCTGACTGACATGAGCCTAATGACAGGACAAGGGAAGTGAAACTAAATACAATGAACAAAGAACACATGACTCCTTCAAAAGAAAACGGGAAACATGAGACAGACATGATACTGTAATACAAACTTGATAACATAAGACAGAAACTCATACAGGGGAAGAAAACACAAGGAGTCTAATAACCAAATGAACTTCACTAATCTAATGAACTTAAACATAAACAACATCCAAATAAGCTAAAACTTAACACTGGGTCAACAGACCCAGGAACATGACAATTTCTCTTTTCAGCTCAAATGAGTTCTGTCTTGCGAAATATTTCCCTATATTGTTTTCCTATAATCTCTTTTTTCAGTTTTCAATTTTCTTTCTTTCTTTCTTTCTTTCTTTCTTTCTTTCTTTTAAGGGCATAATTCTCAGTCAACAGATGTTCTATCTATTTTGTTTTTCTAATATCTCATCCTTTTTTGATGTTTTATGATTAGCTCCTGTGTCGGAACCATATCAGGGGTTGGTTCTGACATAGGAGAATCCAGTTCCTCAGTTTGAGGAACTGGATTCTCCAGTTGCAGAAGTTCACCAGAGATCTGAAAATTGTCTACATCTATTTTTTTTTAATATCGCATCCTCTTTTTGTTTTATGATTAGCTCCTGCTTCGGAACAACATCACTGGGTGGTTCCGACACAGGAGAATCAAGGTCCTTAGGTTCAGGAGCAAGATATTTGTGTTCTCTGGCTTTAACTTGTTTATCTCAGCAGAAATGATATGTCGGAACCACATCAGTGGGTGGTTCCAACACAGGAGAATCAAGTTGCTGAGGTTGAGGAGCAAGATTCTCCAGCTGCAGAGGTTCACCAGTGATCTTGTGAACAGCAGCTAATATTTTTCTTCTTCCTCCCTTCTCATCTGATCCTTGAGATTTTCAATGATCTCTCTTTTCATTTTTAGATGTTCCGTAAGTTCATCTATGAGATCTTGTTTATGAACAATTTTGAAATTTCGTTTTTTGACTTTTTCTTCCAGCCTAAATTTTTTTTTTTAACAAAATATAACACAGAACACCCCCCCCCCCCCCCCCGATGCGTTACAGAAAAAGCAGTTAATTCAAAAAAACTTGCACTTTATAAGAAAAGTGAAATTGTGCACAAGTGCCTCTCATGCTGCTGCGACAGCAGGGAGCACGTCCACATTGTCCCAGAAGCAGTCAAGGACGTCCATGTTGTCCACGTCACCACCACAGCAGCCGGGCATGTCCACGTCGTCCACATCTCTGTCAGGGCAGGCGAGCACCTCTACATCGCCTCGGTCTTACCACTCTTTGACTGCCTCCTTCCTACCTGGATTATGGTCCGAGAATGACGAGGCCACCGCTTCATGATTTCAGGCTGGCCAGAGCTTCATATGAACATTTTGACTATGATGATGTGAATAATCCCATATGGAAAAGATATATATATATATATATATATATATATATATATATATATATATATATATATATATATATATATATATATATATCTTATAAAGTTTGTATCTGTCTTGTGTGAAACTTGTATGAAAAGCATATAAGAGTGAAAACACATATAAGATCCCTTGAAAAATTATATAATGAAACTTGTATGTTTTGGATACATTGGATACATGTTCTGTTACATTTAGTTAATTCAACAGTGGACAGTGGTTGCACACAGATGTTTTGATTTGGCAGCAACTTGAAGTTAAATTAGGTTAAATTAACACAAGGTATTCACATTTAATAAACCACTGTATTTTTTGAATGAAACTATTTTCTCACTTACCTCTAACACTATTCAATAACTTTTACCCCAAATAATACTTTGTTACTTAAATAATACATATCATCTTCACATTACATGATGACATTGAATTCTAGTATCATATATACAATTTTACAACAGAGGCCTTATAACAGATATCATACTGTTCTCTTCCAAGATGGATGCCAATAACCACTTGTAACCTTTCAAAACAAACTGTCTAATTTCACTGCAGTGACAGTAGGTAAAAAATTGGATGGACATTACTGTTCTACTGAAATAAAAAGAAACAGTAATGTCAGTTTTTCTGTGTTTTGTCAAATCCATCATGGCATACAAATAAGACCTTTTGAAAAATGTTACAAGTAAGCATCCTGGAAGGGAACAATACAAAGCATTTTGTTTAACCCGCTGGGCTCTAACGCTGGCCATTTGTGTCCACTTTCTTGTTTTGGGCCATTTTCAATGCGTTAATGCGTATGGAATGAAACGTCCCAAGGGTCTAGATTTTTTTTCTGATTTTTTTTATTTATTTTCAGCTTCAAATTAAATACATGAATAATATATACTTTACTGACAGGGGGAGGCCAAGCAGCTGATGGCAAAGAACGTAAAAGAATATTTAGAGAAGGGACAAGTATGTGGATCCCAGTACTGAGGAGAGACTGCTCTATAATCTCGTGTGCCCACTGGTATCAAACCAGGGCTCGACCTGTATGCACTTCCCTGCACTAGCAGCCAGAGATTAACAAAACAACCTAGAACTACCTCCCCAGCTCCCCAGTTGCAGCAGACAAAGATTTTGTTGTCTGTCTTTGGCTTCACCAAAACTACCGTTGCACTATCCTACATGCCAAAGCAAAGGAGGAATGTGCTTCTTTTAAGCACAACACACAGGGTTACAAAGTTAACTTTTTTTTTTATTCCTTTGATTAAAGGATTGTCCACCTCATCAAGGAACCAAACAAAAAATGGTGCAGCACAACCTTGAACAGGCCCCAGCAATTAAGAGTTTTTGCTTCAGACAGGAGCTGCCGTTTGCTTCATTCTTTGGGCAGCCTTTTGGGGAGAGTGAGGCCTCCAACCTGCCGCACACTGGAGAAGAAGGCACAGACAGAAATGGAATGTTTACCTCAGTGAGGAGATCGTAGATCCACTGGCTTGGTGGGAAAATGAACGAAAAACGTTTCCCGTTAATGTCCCACATGGCACAGAAATATCTGTGTATCCCAGTCACAAGCACACCATCAGAATGGATCTTCAGCACCGCTGGTAATATTTTCAATCATCTGGGCACACAGATAAAACTGGCAAGGTAAACAATATATAGGAATATAGGAAATATTTATTTTCCTTTGTTCATCTGAATATTACAATAAAAAGTCCATAGGAGAGATGGTATCTGATTAAACAAGTGTTACAAGATAATAATAAAATGCAAAGATTGGTGACAACACTTGGAACTATAAGGCAACAGATTTAAAAAAAAACTGTGGGAAATAAACTAGGCTCGGAAGAGGATTAGGGCCACTGGAAAAAAAATCTGAGAAAAAAGTCAGAATTCTGACTTTAATCTCAGAATTCTGACTTTTTAATCAAAATTATTTTTTTTTTCAGAATTGTGGAAAAAAGTCAGAATTCTGACTTTAATCTGACGTGCCCACTTTTTTTCCCCAGTGGCCCTAATCCTTTTCCGTATCTGCCTGTGACTCAATCTCCTCGTCTCATCTATCACTCTCCTGTTCCTGTCCATCTGAGAAAAAGGCACAATTTGCTATTACATTAATCTATTATTTAATTATCCACACTTAACAACTCTTGCACCTAATCCATAAAAAAGTAATAATAAAAAATGTTACAGAACCAAAACATTGCAATTGTGTTTACCATTATTATTTTTACACTTGAATATCTCTGCAATTCAACAACTGGTACATGTGTTATTGCTGCCTGTGGTCTGGTGAAGGATCCACTGCCTTTAGCAGCCTCACATATCTCCTTTTGCCACCGTTTCCTCCTCATGTCCCTACAGGATATATCTGGACATTGTTATATCATAAGTAATCATTTTAAAACATCTATACACATAAAACACGCGCACACACACTGACATTTTATATCTTCTCCAGAGTACTGTACATACTACTCCCACAAGTTTTCATCATGGTGGTGATACATAATACTTCCCTTATTATTTATTCATAGTGCAATAATAATAATAATAATAATAATAAAGAGACAACAATAAAGGTAAAAATATAAAATTATATATTTATGATTATTCAATTAGTTTGACTGGCCAATCAGTGCAAGGCAGAAAGCTTATTATATGTTTAAATGATAGCGATACAATAATTTTGCTGCTGTAAAATCAGCAGTCATATTTGAAATTTAACTCTTATATAACCTGTTTCTTAATGTAATTTCTTGAAATGTGTTTTTAATATCATAATTTAGTCTCCATAATTACTGGATTTACAAAAATTGTGCAATAATTGTTTAAACAAAATCAAGCAGGTGCATAAATTTGGACACCACATAAAAAGAAATCAAATAAATATTTAGTGTATATCAATGTGTGTGTCTCCTATATGATATATGGGGTGCCTTTGTCTGGACGTGCTTCCCATCCAGAGCTGCACAGCACAGAGGAAAGTTCCAGCGCTCCTGGGATCCCTCTGTCATGGACCGCCAGTCTCCAGGTGAAGGCACAGCCATGAAGTCGTCCACTAGACAGTCCCAGATGGCCATCGCTACCTGGGGGGTGATCTGGCACACCGTGGACACACCGAGTCTGCAACTGAATGCTTGGTCGTGAAGGAGTCCCCGGTGACAAGGAACCTGGACAAAATTGTTCAAAATCAGTATTATGTGTACTGCAGTTACAAAATACATTATTCAAATTCCAAAATACTTTTGTGATGTCAGATTTAAATCACAAAACTTAAATCTTACATAAAACATTTTGTAATTATAAGGATAATAACAAAATGTATATTAGATAATATCTAAAACAGTTGTGTTTGGTTTTAACTTTAACATATCATAATTTGATTGGTAGCAACTTTTATAACTACAGTGAGCCAATCACTCATAATTCCTAAACATGTCAATCAGGTAGGAATGAAGTAAGACATTAATAGAAATAAAAGAGTTGTATGTTGACATGTAGCCCTTTCCTTGCTTAAATCATTAATATTTTTGAAAAATTAATCTGTGATAAGACAGCTTATCAAGATAGAACCATGTAACTAAAGATGAACCAAACTGTTCACAGTTTTATCTAACTCTGTTTTAATAAAGGCTGGTAACCCCTGTTATAGAGTCTGACAGCTGCAGGGATTATATACAAATATTCAACTATCCCAGAATTAAACCAGGTCTAAATAAAAAGGAGTGAGTATCACTACAAAGGTTAACTCAGTGGTCCTAATGCTACAGTTTGATATCAGCAAACACCGAGCGCATACATTGATGTGACACCACAGCCATGCTATCATTGCAAACACTCTCCACCATTTGACCTTAGAACTGAAGAAGCTTCTCGGATGAGAGGTGAAACGTCTTCAAGCAACTTAAAGAAGTCCAGACACTTTTCTTTGCAAGCTCCTTTGACTACGATGACCTGGATGACTGAGAACCTTCACAGACATATTGCAAACACTAATAACAGCATAAATTGAATTAAATCGGGACTTGATGAGAGCTTCTGAGTATCACTAGAAATATTATAAACAGTCGTCTCCGTACGTGTTTTGGAATTTGTACATGCTTTTGAGTTTGTAGATGTTTTGGAGTTTGTACGTGCTTTTAGGAGTTTGTACGTGTTTTGGAATTTGTACATGCTTTTCAGTTAGTAGATGATTTGGAGTTTGTACGTGCTTTTAGGAGTTTGTACGTGTTTTTGAGTTTGTACGTGGTTTGGAATTTGTACGTGTTTTAGAGTCTGTACGTGCTTTGGAGTTTGTAGGTATTTTAGAATTTATACATGCGTTTTGGAGTTTGTACGTGCTTTTTGGTAGTGATGTGCGATACCACTGATTTCCTTTCCGATCCCAAGTAAAATTCAGGGTGGTATCGACGATACTGATCCGATACCGATACTTTGTACAAAAACGTATTTCAGTTATTGTATCTCAAATTATAGGGTCATAATGATTACAGGACATCGGATTACTTGTTCTTATCGCTTAATAATGCACAGTTATCATATAGAAATAAAAAAAACTGAAGTTGTGCGCTATTTGAACACATTGCCTGCCTGCAGCACTAAAGGACTCCGTGAGAGACGTCTGTCTCGCCCTTGCAGCACCTGTCCCTGTCCACTCCTCTTCAGTTCACCTCAACATCATGTTCTGTGATATGATTTACTCTGAAGTGCTTGATGAGGTTAGTAGTGTTGCCACAACACCTCCCTTTCTTGCCACATGTATTGCAAACTACGTCTCAACCGTTTGTGGAAGTAAAATACGTCTGCACATGACTCCATTTATGCTCAGCCATTGTTGTGAGTGTGCACAACAAGGGGCTGGACACATTTATACAAACGTACGTCACACATGACTATGACAGGTGGAAGACTAAGTAGTTCCTTCCAATGTAGACAATCCAAATGATATAGTTTATTTGCACTCTGTTCCTGTTAATGATAACCTACAAATTTACCCTAAATTACTAAAATATCGATATTTTAATATGAGTATCGATTCTAGAACATAAATGACTGGTATTGGAGGAATCAATATTTCAGTATCGATCCGCACATCACTACTTTTTGGAGTTTAAATGTGTTTTCAAGTTTGTACGTGCTTTGGAGTTTGTGCATGCGTTTTGGAGTTTGGAGAAGCACGTACAAACTCCAAAACACATACAAACTCAAAAACACGTACACACTCCAAAGTATTAGTGATGGTTTGGTCGCGAACGAAATGGCTCTTAGAGCCGGATCTTTGACGTGAACAACGGAGCTTTTTTTTTTTTTTTCTTTCACCCTCTCTCTCGCACTTTTCCCCTCCTTCACTAAGCATGCGAGCCTTGTGCTTTGCGCTGGGCAGGGGGGGAGGGTCGGTAGTTACACTCAGTAGCACAGGAACAGAGCAGGAGGGAGAGAGAGAGAAAGAGAGCCAGGGACAACAACGTCACATTAGAAAGGTATCCGGTTGTTCAGTCTGACGTCACTAGCCGTGTCTGGACCTAAAATCCGCTGCAGGTCCATATATCAAACGATCACTATGGCATTACTGAGAGTTGAAAAACTGTCTAAAGTCTTTCATCTTTAATAAAATGATCAGCGTTCTGCTCTACATCCAGGCATCCATGAAAACGGAATTTATGACATTTTATGGAGTTAGAAGTTAGCAGGGAGTTAGCTCGCTAGCTTCTATCTAAATACAATATAGCATGTCCTGACTGCTGGGTTTTGGAAACAAATTAAAACGTACAGCTCTGTTATCACTTCCAGCATAAATGAAGACAGAAAACTAAACAGCAGTGACGTTTGTAGGGTTACTGAAGTTGGGCTAGCTGGTATATAATGATGCGCTACGTGACCGCTAGCGACACAGCTATGTTAGCATAATATAAACAAGCTAACTTTTTTTCCACTCGATAAAAGTTAACGTGAGTGTTCTCGGTGGTCAGGAACAAATGTAATTGCATGGCAGGATGCTGTAAAAGGACCAAACTTCAGCCAGGAGAACAACTGAGATAATCCATCCACAATACGAGGTTAGTCATTCACATACTGCTGCATGGGATGGGCTGTAGTTGCATCCTAAGGTTTTAAAAACTGAGCCTTAAATAAATGATTAGCGGTAATAAAAGCCGAGGGAGGTCAACAGTGATCACTGACTGTTTTAGGAGCTTTTTGAGATTAAATAGAAGAAAATACATAACATTAAACATGTTAACAACACAACTCCGAAGCAGGTATAAATTCCAAAGCACGTAAAAATTCTGAAGCACGTACAAACTGCAAAGCATGTACAAACTCAAAAACACGTACAAACTGAAAAACGCGTAAAAATTCTGAAGCACGTACAAACTGCAAAGCATGTACAAATTCAAAAACACGTACAAACTGAAAAACGCGTACAAATTCTGAAGCACGTACAAACTGCAAAGCACCTACAAATTCCAAAGCACATATTTTGCAGTTTGTACATGATTCGGAATTTATACGTGTTTTGGAGTTTGCATGTGCTTTGTCTCTAGGGGCCACTGTAGAAGATGTCCTTTTGCCATTAATTATGCCAGAATTTTAGTTTTCATTGTGAATACTTGTGTTTTATACTAGGTGATACTGTAGAACTAAAAAGTATATACATATTTTTTATTTGCAGTAACTGACCATATTTACTACTAAGATATACTGTTTTATTAAGCAGCTGGATTGCCTTTATTTATTAATTTTTTTCCGTAGTTTTAAAAGTACTGTATGTTTTTGGTGATTAACATACAGTTGTAGATTGTAAATTCAAATGATAATAGCAGAAAAGACTGTTATGCATACAGAATTATTACGTAAGTTATAGGGTGATTAATTGTAAATAATGCTACAAATTTTTCTTGTTGTTTTCAAAGACAATGGGCCATATTACTGTACATTATTGTACTTTAAACATTTTAGCAGTGCAAAAATTAAAGCAATTTACCATTTTTCAATTTACAGTGATTCAACATAATTATTACAATTATCTACTTTTTTGGATTTAATGGTAATTTACCGTTGCCATTTCGCAGTTATTTACTGTAATTTTTATGTACCTTACAGTGTAAGATTATTATCAGGGGTGCACATAAGTGGTCCGCAGGTGCACATGCGCTGTCAAAATAAAAGACGCGCACCAGCTAAGAAGTTGCAACACGCAAGATAAGGAAGATAAGGTGAGATCTTCTCAAGATGTGGAAGATTCTCGGAAAAGTGGTTGCAGGAGGTGAGCTGGCTTCAAACAAATGATTTTCACAGCATACTCTGCACCACATCTCTGAGCATTCATCATTTGTTTGAAGCCAGCTCACCTCCTACATCCACTTTTCCGAGAATCTTCCACATCTTGAGGAGATCTAAACAAACTCTGTCCTCCTCCAGAAAATCTTATGTCTTATCTTATGGGTCTCCACAGTTTCCTTGAGTTCTGCATTGTCTTTTCTAAGCTGTGCGTTCTCCTGCATGAGTTTATCTACCTTACTTTTGACCTCGCACAGCTCAGCACGAAGGCTCCTTATCTCCTTAACCCTCCTCTCGTGTTAGGGTCGGCACCGACCCATTTTAAATTTCAAATGCATAAAAAAATCACATACATTTGTTTATTGTATCAAGGCTTTTTGACTTTGTCAGGAACCTCTATTTCTACAAAATAAAATAAAAAAAATTATTTTCACTAAATTATAAAATGCCCTAGTTGAAATTATGACCTTTGTGTTGTTAGGGTCGGTTTCGACCCAGGTATAATATTATGAGTATAAAGCAATAATTAAAGCCAAAACTGAAATCATAAGTGCACTGTCAGCTAAAACACTTACAGCAAGCGCCTCTCCTAATCATATGAGCTTTAGGGGATTCTTATTTTGCATGTTTTTTGCAGTATACCTGCACAAAAACAAAACAAAATAAACACGGGCATGTGAGGTGAATTCACTATTTGAGTGGCCATTTGACTTCCAGAATGCACATTTACAATTTGCAGCATACAAAAAATGAGAAGAAGATTCACAGTGAGCTAAGTTCTGGATCATATTTTTGGTGAAAATGAAGGAGAGGACACAGAGCAGCATAGCGATTCAGATGGGCAGGTTTCTAAGGAGGAAGACAATGTGGACTATCATCCAGAAGACACAGACACATCTGATCAGAGGTGGAGGTCGCTGGTGCTGAAGCTACTCCTGCTGAAAGATTCAAGTCCAAAAATGGTAAGATCTTTTGGAGCTCAGTACCTCATGATGTACATGGCAGGGCAGCTGCTGCAAATGTCATCAAAATGACCCCTGGAATCACAAGGTTTGCTCTGACCAAAGTCAGTGACATCAAGAGATGTTTTGAGATATTTATGCCATTGTCACTAGAAAGAATCATCATTACTATGATAAACCTTGAAGGAAAAAAAGTCAATGGCGACATGATGAGGAATACCTGGATGCTTTCATTGTTCTTGCTGGAGTGTACAGATGCTGCAATGAGGCCACTGATCGTCTATGGGATGCATCGACAGGCAGAAACATTTTCTGGGCAACGATGTCACTTCACACATTTGATATCATTTTGATTCAAGAGTCCTCAGATTTGACAACAGAGAGACCAGACCGAGGTCTGACAAACTTGCTCCCATCAGGGATGTCTGGGAGAGATGGGTGCAGCTTCTTCCACTGATGTTCATCCCAGGGCCAGTGACAGTGGATGAATGTCTTGTCCACTTTTTGAGGAAAATGCCCCTTCCGGCAATATATACCCAGTAAGCAAGGGAAAAACGGCAGAAAAATCTGGGAAGCCTGTGATGCAAAAACCAACTATGCCTGGAATGTACAGATTTTCACAGTCAAAGCTGCGAGTGGCACCCCTGAGAAGAAACAATGAAAATGTGTGGTCCTCCATATGACCACTGGACTGCAGGATCACAATATCAGCTGTGATATTTTATTTTATTTTATTTTTTACCAGATATGACCTTGGACAAGAACTTCACAAAGGAAACTGAGGTGAAGCTGTATCATTGGGAAGTGATAAAAAGCCCACAATTACCCACGGCTATAACCAAAACAAAGGAGGAGAGGACTTTTTCTTTTTTTCAGTTTATATTAAAGGTCTACTGCTGAAAAAAAACAAACTTTTTTTGTCTTTTCTTGATGTAAATGTCTATGGGTCGAAATTGACCCGTAACACCATCGATGTCATTTTAGTTATTAATCTTAAAATGAAAAAAATCAATAAAACAGATTTATTTAAGAGATGTGTCCTATACCCCTCAGTAATACTCAGGTAACACAGAAACCTTTTATTTATTAATATGATTCTCTTGAGGTTAATTTTACAATTTTTTTTTAATTGAAATCGAGGGGTATAGTGACAAAAAAAGACCCAGAGGCCCACACCAAAAGTATTAAAACCAACATTTTCATGGATAAGGAAGCCTAACAAGGTAACCAAGAGATGAGAAACAAATTGGATGATAACTTATTGTTTTTAGTATATTTTATAGCTGATTTAATTCACGGGTCAAAACCGACCCGCTAACATAAGAGATGATAACAGAAAGCTAACACGAGAGGAAGGTTAAGGTGACCATCTTCCTTTATCTGAGCCCTTGTAATCAATGTCTGCATTACTTGATCCACTGTACCACTCAGTCTGTTAAATTGCTCATCAATGTTTGGTACAGAGCATGTCAGAGTCCCGTTCGTTATCGGAATTAACCAGACAGATCGCTCCACCAACTAAGAACGGCCATGCACCACCACCCACAGAATCGAGAAAGAGCTATCAATCTGTCAATCCTTTCCGTGTCGGGTGAGGTTTCCCGTGTTGAGTCAAATTAAGCCGCAGGCTCCACTCCTGGTGGTGCCCTTCCGTCAATTCCTTTAAGTTTCAGCTTTGCAACCATACTCCCCCCGGAACCCAAAGACTTTGGTTTCCCGGACGCTGCCCGGCGGGTCATGGGAATAACGCCGCCGGATCGCTAGTTGGCATCGTTTATGTCCGACCATTTTTTTTTTAAATTGACAGCACAGTGTCACAGTGTATTAGCTTTTTGAAAGGTTCCTGGTTTCTGAAAATGCTCCAAAGTAAACTGTGTTAAACGAGCTCTTTTATTTAAGGACTATGGACACTGTGACGTCATATTCTTAGCCACCTGTCCTGGAGTTAAATAGGCAATCACTGTTAAGCATTGAAAAGCCCCAGTAAGCTGCAGCTATAATAAGGCCTACTGCGGCAACACCTAAACCTATTTTAAGTAGGCGTTTAGCACCATGACGCCATGAACCACTAGTCGGAACCACATCAGTAGATGGTTCTGAGACAGGAGAAACAAGCTCCTCGGGTTCAGGAGCAAGATTCTCCAGCTGCAGAGGTTCACCAGTGATGTTGTGAACAGCAGCTAATATTTCTTCTTCCTCCTCCCTTCTCAGCTCATCCTTAAGATTATTAATTATTTTTCTTTTCATTTTAAGATGTTCATAAAGTTCATCTATGAGATCTTCGTTATGAACAATCTTGAAATTTTGCTTTTTGACTTTTTCTTCCAGCCAAAATATTTGCAGTGTCAGACTTTCTGTTGTCTTTTCTTGATGCTCAAGATTTTCTAAACATTTCTTGAGATTTGTGTTCGCTGTTTTTAATTTGTTTATCTCAGCAGCAATGCTGCTGTTCTCCTTAAGGAGATATTCCTCTTTTTTGTGAAAGTCACGGCACATCCTCTGAATGGTGCTAACCTGTTCCTGCATTTTAGCCTCCAGAGATTCCACCTGTGACTGCTTTTCATCCAGTGTCTGTCTCACCCGGCGCTGAAGAGTACAAATTTCTCTTTTCAGCTCAACTGTGAGTTCTGTCTTCCGAAATATTTCCCTATATTGTTTTTCTATTATCTCTTCTTTTTTTATTGTTTTATGGTGAGCTTCTCCCACTTGCTGCTCAAGTGTCTCTAAAGAGTCCTTGAGATCTGCGTTCTCTTTTTTTTGCTCGTTTCTCTCACGTTCAATCTGAGACAACTGAGCAGCAATGCTGCTGTTCTGCTCAGTGAGAGATTCCATCTTTTCCAAAAAGTCATGGTGCATTGTCTGAACGTTCTTTTCCTGTTCCTGGAGTTTAGCCTCCAGAGATTCCACCTGTGTCTGATTTTTTTTTAGCCTGAGCCTTCATGTGTTTAAGCTCATCTCTTGACTGATGGAAATTATCTTTATAATAATTCTTTTTGCGCTTTAGGGTGCTCAACTCCAACTGGAGTTGTTTAATTTTCATTTGAAGCTCCATAGGGTCAGGTATTTGTCTCTCCATCAACCCTCGAATCTCTCCGTCAGACTGTGAATTATTAAATGCTTCGTTAATGCTTCGGGAACTAATCGATCACCAAGGTGGCAATATGGCTCAAGGAGGCCATAGACAGAGTTAAATAGGCAATCACTGTTAAGCATTGAAAAGCCCCAGTAAGCTGCAGCTATAATAAGGCCTACTGCGGCAACATCTAAACCTATTTTAAGTAGGCGTTTGGCACCATGACGCCATGAACCACTACTAGTCGGAACCACGTCAGGAGATGGTTCTGAGACTGGAGAAACAAGCTCCTCGGGTTCAGGAGCAAGATTCTCCTGTGTCGGGACCACATCAGGAGATG
Source organism: Aulonocara sp. 'chitande type north' Nkhata Bay (assembly GCF_057382095.1). Lineage (NCBI taxonomy): Eukaryota > Metazoa > Chordata > Actinopteri > Cichliformes > Cichlidae > Aulonocara > Aulonocara sp. 'chitande type north' Nkhata Bay. Next base: position 207,044 of record NC_141350.1, on the reverse strand, counting down.
CTTCTGAGGCAGGAGAAACAAGCTCCTCGGGTTCGGGAGCAAAATTCTCCTGTGTCGGGACCAAATCAGGAGATGGTTCTGAGACAGGAGAAACAAGCTCCTCAGGTTCAGGAGCAAAATTCTCCTGTGTCGGGACCACATCAGTAGATGGTTCTGAGACAGGAGAAACAAGCTCCTCGGGTTCAGGAGCAAGATTCTCCAGCTGCAGAGGTTCACCAGTGATGTTGTGAACAGCAGCTAATATTTCTTCTTCCTCCTCCCTTCTCAGCTCATCCTTAAGATTATTAATTATTTCTCTTTTCATTTTAAGATGTTCATAAAGTTCATCTATGAGATCTTCGTTATGAACAATCTTGAAACTTTGCTTTTTGACTTTTTCTTCCAGCCAAAATATTTGTAGTGTCAGACTTTCTGTTGTCTTTTCTTGATGCTCAAGATTTTCTAAACATTTCTTGAGATTTGTGTTCGCTGTTTTTAATTTGTTTATCTCAGCAGCAATGCTGCTGTTCTCCTTAAGGAGATATTCCTCTTTTTTGTGAAAGTCACGGCACATCCTCTGAATGGTGCTAACCTGTTCCTGCATTTTAGCCTCCAGAGATTCCACCTGTGACTGTGCCTGTCTCACCTGACGCTGAAGAGTACAAATTTCTCTTTTCAGCTCAACTGTGAGTTCTGTCTTCCGAAATATTTCCCTATATTGTTTTTCTATTATCTCTTCTTTTTTTATTGTTTTATTGTGAGCTTCTCCCACTTGCTGCTCAAGTCTCTCTAAAGAGTCCTTGAGATCTGCATTCTCTTTTTTTTGCATGTTTCTCTCATGTTCAATCTGAGACAACTGAGCAGCAATGCTGCTGTTCTGCTCAATGAGAGATTCCGTCTTTTCCAAAAAGTCATGGTGCATTGTCTGAACGTTCTTTTCCTGTTCCTGGAGTTTAGCCTCCAGAGATTCCACCTGTGTCTGATTTTTTTTAGCCTGAGCCTTCATGTGTTTAAGCTCATCTCTTGACTGATGGAAATTATCTTTATAATAATTCTTTTTGAGCTTTAGGGTGCTCAACTCCAACTGGAGTTGTTGAATTTTCATTTGAAGCTCCATAGGGTCAGGTATTTCTGTCTCCATCAACCCATACAGTCTTTGTGATTCCTCTCGAATCTCTCCGTCAGACTGTGAATTATTAAATGCTTCGTTTGACATTTCTTTAAACTCTTAATGCAAAGTGTCGACAAGAAAAAATGTTTGCTTAATTGTTTAAGTTTAAAAATAATCCCTTTCTGAAAGGTTTCTGGTTTGCTAAACACAACTCGCTGTTTCTGAAAATGTTCCAAGTAAAACTGTGTTTTACAGGAGAATCAAGCTCCTCAGGTTGAAGACCAAGATTCTCCTGTGTCGGAACCATGTCAGGAGGTGGTTCCAAAGCAGGAAAAAAAAGCTCCTCAGGTTCAGGAGCAAAATTCTCCTGTGTCGGGACCACAGGTGGTTCCAAGGCAGGAAAACAAAGCTCCTCAGGTTCAGGAGCAAAATTCTCCTGTGTCGGGACCACATCAGGAGGTGGTTCCAAGGCAGGAAAAAAAAGCTCCTCAGGTTCAGGAGCAAAATTCTCCTGTGTCGGGACCACAGGTGGTTCCAAGGCAGGAAAAAAAAGCTCCTCAGGTTCAGGAGCAAAATTCTCCAGCTACAGAGCCTCCAGAGATTCCACCTGTGACTGTTGTTCTTGGTACTCAAGAGGCTCTAAAGTTTTCTTGAGTTCGTCTCTCTCCCTTTCAATAAGTGACAACTGAGCAGCAATGCTGCTGTTCTGTCTAAGGAGATATTCTTCCTTTTCCAGAAAGTCACGGTGCATCATTTGAACGGTGTTAACCTGTTCCTGCAATTTAGCCTCCAGAGATTCCACCCTTGACTGTTTTTCATCCAGAGCCTGTCTCATCCGACGCTGAAGAACACATATTTCTTTTTTCAGCTCAATTATTTGTTCAGTCTTGTGATCTATTTCTCTATTCTGTTTTTCTATTATCTCTTCTTTTTTTGTTATTTTGTGGTGAGCTTCTCCCACTTGGTGCTCAAGTCTCTCTAACTCTTCCTTGACATCACGGTGCATCGTACTAATTTGTTCTTGTATTTTCATTTGAAGGTCTCTAGGCTCCGATATTTCTCTCTCCACTAACCCATATAATTCGTTTGATTCCGCTGGAATCGCTCTGTCAGACTGTGAATTATTGACTATTTCTCGTGACATTTCTTTAAAAGCTTAATGCAACGTGTCGAAAGAAAAATACGTGTGCTTAATTATTTAACTTTAAAATAGTCCCTTTCTGAAAGGTTTCTGGTTTGCTAAACACAACTCGCTGTTTCTGAAAATGTTCCAAGTAAAACTGTGTTTGCAAAGGTGAAGAGGGGCTATTTATAGACTTTCGTGGCTTCGAATTTGACGTCAACGCTCTTCGAGCCTTTGATCCTTTGTTCGATCACAGGATCACATGACAGGAGATGTTCACGTGCGTCCAAACTGCAAATGAATCGCGCACGAGCAAAGCCGCCGCTCCCGCACTGACTGTAACGCAGTCAATTCTTCTTTTACTGTTATGCTGTTTTGTGGATCACAAGGTTTAAAACTACTTGTAAACACACACACAGTAACTCCACCCTAACCTGCAGCTGCAGCGCAAATAACAACGAAAATTGTTTGTAAACGTGTCCTGGAGTTTACAGGTGCAGACAGTGCAACAGCTTCCAGGTCATTTATTCTGCCAATATGGCAAGAAGGTCATAACTGCTTCAAGCAATACTAAGTGCAATAATCCTTTCTGTCATCGTTGTATTTTTACTCAGTTGTATATAGTATTTGTATTTGTATTCTATTTTTATCTTATTGTATATTTATTTTATTTTATTCTACTGTATATAGTATTTTATTTTATTCTATTCTGTACAGTTGTGTACTGTATTTATTCTTATTGTATTCTAATTTTTGCCTCATAACTTTTGCACTGTCCACTTCCTGCTGTGACAAAACAAATTTCCCACGTGTGGGACTAATAAAGGTTATCTTATCTTATCTTATCTTAAGCACTGTCTATATCAGGGGTAGGCAACGCCAGGCTTCGAGGGCCGGTGTCTATGGGCTCAAAATGTGGTCATAAATATTTTGTACTTGTAAAAAAGATTTGTACTTGTAAAAAAGATTTGTATGTGTAAAAAAAATTTGTGCGTGCGTAAAAAAGATTTGTATGTGTAAAAAAGATTTGTGCGTGCGTAAAAAAGATTTGTATGTGTAAAAAAGATTTGTGCGTGCGTAAAAAAGATTTGTATGTGTAAAAAAGATTTGTGCGTGCGTAAAAAAGATTTTTATGTGTAAAAAAGATTTGTGCGTGCGTAAAAAAGATTTGTATGTGTGAAAAAGATTTGTGCGTGTGTGAAAAAGATTTGTGTGTGGACTTAGAAAAAAAACCCCTGCAAGTTACAAGTACGAATTTTGACCCTATTTTTCTTCCTTTAAGCTGATTGGTCAATGTCATGTCAATCACAAATTAAACAATCCAATCAGAGAACAGATGTGTTTGGCTGTCGGGGGGATGCTTTACGGACCTTCAGGTCCTGGAAGGGTTGCAGATTGAAGATGGAGGACAGCGGTGCCGCTTCTGCGGCGCAGGTAAGCTTTAGTTTATGGTTTACTGGAACAAGCTAATTGTCCAGACATATATTTTTGAATATCATGTTCGTTTACTACACTGTAATTTTTCACGGTGCCAAAAGATAGCTTAAAAAGGGCTCTCAACATTAGCCCTAGTGTTGCATGTGTTTAAATAGTCTCCTGTGTGGCACGGTCTGTCTGCTTAAACATCAGCATCGTGGAGAATTATGTGTTTGGATTTAAGTGTAATCCCGATGAGATGTCATTTTGGTAATAATTGGAACTGAAATGCTCTGACTTGACCTTAGCACTGGTCCCAGGTCACCCCCGAGTTTGTGTTAGAGTAATACTACAGTAATTACAGTATACAACAACTTTCAGCAGCTACTGAAAGTTAGGGGACCTAGCTTAACTTTCAGTAGCTGCTAACGCATTAATGAGCAAACCGCGCTAACGTGTTATGCTGCGCTAACGGAAAATCGGTTAATGTCATTTTAAGGAGATTACTGCTGACAGCACAAATATATGTGTGTGTATAAAGTATCTGATTTCAGTTTTCTTCTACTACTGTAATTATGGCTTAACAAGCTTCCTCAGTGTTCTTTTAAACTCTCACTCATGACTATTAGTTATACTGTTAACTATTTTAATATTAGGTTAATAAGGGAAAAAGGGATATATCGGGAAACCATATGGTATTGTTTAAATGAAGATGCAGATGTTCAATAACATATAAATATATTTTCAACAGGAGCCAAAGACTGCAATAGAGAAGGCTATACTGAATCTTGTGGGAATTCTGTCAACTTCCCAGTCTGATATTAGGAGTAGAACTGCAACCACATCTGTTACTGCGACAGTGCCTCAGCAAACCCCAAGAGTGAGCACCCAAATAGAAATGCAAAGGTAAAAAGAAAAAGAAAATTGCCAGTAATGCTACTCCTTTCTTTTTTTTCGGGGGGGGGGGGGGGGGGGGGGGGGGGAGGAGTGTTATGGAACAGTAATCAAAGATATTCAGTAAAGTAGAAGCCCAGATAATTAGGTTTGTATTTCAGTTGTTCATATTTTTAATATTCTTTTCCCTGTATTCTGGAGAAGACATAAAATCTGTACTGACAAGGATATAATGAATACTGGATTCAAGGAACCCTTTTGGTTTTGAGTTACTCTTTGGTTTTGGTTTAAAAATATAATTCATAGGCTTTAACCTGGCATGCACAAAAGTAAAATGCTGCATCCAGGATTTGTCTCTATTGTGTGTTCAGCTTTTACTCTTACTCTCTTTTATGTAAGTCATCTTTTTATTTAAACAACCTGCTCTGCAAATTACCTATGCTCTTGGATCCTCCTTAAACATCATTATGACATTTCACCTTAACAGTAATGCAGTACTTTTCCAATCAGATGAGTAGTCTTGCTTTAATTTGGAAGAATTTGGCACAGTGTTTAATGCCTCAAATGTATAATCTTATTTACAGGTCATTTCCAGCAATGTTTCAAAGAAGGCAATCCAAAGAAAAGAGGCCTTTCCCAGCTCCTAGTAATGTCATACATGCAGTTCGCAACCTTCAGTTGCAATTCTGTCTTTTGCCTGACTCCACGACAAAAACCCCAAAGAATGAAATACGGCTTCTTCAAGCTGGACTTGGAAGGCGAACTCTCAGCATAGCTGACAATGCTGATCATGAAGAAGTACTTTTCTCAATTTTAGATGCCTTTATCTTGTCAAAAAAAAAATCTAATTTTAAACTTTAAAATTAAAATTGAAAAATGTTACAATTTGATTTGACAAACTAATGATGAGGAAATGTTTGATTTCTTTTAACCCTAATTTAGATTACTGTAGCTCTGCATGAAGAGTATCCGAAGATGAAGGCCCTAACTGGTGGATGGCTCTTGTATAAAGCAGGAGGTAAGTCATTTTAACTCCCCGACTTTGTGTCTGAGTTAATAGAAGACATTTACTTAGAGCCAAAAGCATCCGGATAAGTTTTACAAGAAGCTTTTTTGTCTAATTAAAACATTTCTAACACTTCTTCCGAGAATAACTTATGGAACACTGATATGGCTTTTATTATTTATTTTTCAAATTTGTAGGCATGGTCTTTTTTTTCGATTAACTCACTTTTTTTGTGCATTGTGATTGAAAAGCTATAAAGGCATAAGATGCACATCAATACACTTCCATTGTTTACAGGTATAAGATCAACAGTACAGCACCACTTAATTAAAAACTTGAATATTCGGAATATGTTTATGGATGAAATATTGTTTTGGTCTAGTGATTCATTCAACATTTTAAGCATTGTTTAAAAATGAAAAGCATAGTTTGCTACAAGGTAGTTTTTAAAGACATTGCTATACAAGAGTAGTGTTCCATAATGTTATGGATTTATTTGTACTTTATGATCTCAACTTTTAGAACATTGCTGTATTGCGAATGCATTATTTGGTTTTTGTTCCATATTCTAGGTGGTAGCGGACAGAGAAATCTCTCTCTAGTATCTCAGGGAACACAAGGCTACACAGCCAAGACGCTCAAGATGGCCACCAACAATGGAAAAAATACTCTTTATATTGTCCCTCTCCAAGAAAAAATTGATACTACACCTCTTCCACATGATGCTGCAGAATTCAGCAAAATGCCGAAGTCTCAGTGCAAGACCTGTGGTGTGACTATGCCTCTTCAGCTACTTGTTTGTCACGTAGAAAACTGTGTACAAGTAAGCCAAATTCAACAGTAAAACAAACATTGCTACCACCTTTGCTAAAAACTAAAACTTTTTAAGTTGTATTCTTTTTACTACTTTCAAAATGGAAGGACAGAATATTATGCTTTACCCAAGACTACTTTGGGTGAATTTCCAGAGTCAATGTATGTGCTGAAATCAGTCGTAAGTTTTGCTCTAAATGTCTGTGAAGTTTCTCAGTTATCCCAGTCATTGTAGTCTAAAGAGTTTGCAAAGAAAACATCTGGACTTCTATAAGTTTTCTTGAAGATGTGCCACCTCTCATCTGAGAAGCTTCTTCGTTTCTTTAGAGCATAGGTGTCAAAACCTGTCCCGCAGCCTAATTACATTTGCCCTGCGAAGCCATACCAAATTACTATTAGAGTTGGCCTACTGGTATTATACAGCTAATATATATATTGTTTAGTATTAAGCTTTGCTTGTTTCATATTCCGTTTTTTAGCAAAACGTGTTTGAGTCCATAAGAAAAGATTCATTCTTATATCTGGAGGAACAAATATATTTCAATAAATATTAATGTTAGCCCGCGACTTTGTTCCAGTTTTGAATTTTGGCCCACTGTGTATTTGAGTTTGACACCCCTGCTTTAGAGCAATTGGTGGAGAGTCCAAAACTTTATGCCCTATTGGAGTGTCCCCATGAGGGGCGTTGATCCCCTAGTTTGCTCTAAATGACAAATCGTGAGCAGCATGTAGCTACCATAAATGTGTAATGTAACATTAGATTCCTTTACCAGGAAGCCGCGTGTGAAAGCATAACTGACCAGGCACATCAGAATGAAGTCCAATTGGAGGTGAGTTCCCAGATATATTTAACATTGTAATATGGACAATACAAAATTCCAAGCAGATCTTTGTTCAACTGTTTCATTATTTGCTAATTACCTGTGGCATTCTGTGCTAGATTTGGACTGTTCATCTTTGCTAGGACTAAAATAAATACACTTTTTAATTGCAATATCCTCTTCAGCCTTCTTGTCCTGTTTGTGGAAATCATTATCCTCCAGATGACTTGGTCTTGCATGCCAGTACATGTGGTGATCGGTAAGTTCATTTTAGTTGGACAACACTAAACAAATGCTATGTGTAGCACATTTATAGTTGCTCTTGCTTCTGTCTTTGCATCATGTCATAGCAGGGGCTCATCCTTATCTAACCTGTTCATCTTCTATGATCATGTTGACCACATGGATGAGCTTTTATCAGTGTTCATCCTGGCATTTTAACAATATACTTTTGCTTCTTTAGAGTGCATTGTTTAGGTGACCTTATCTTTTATTGACAGTATTCCTGCATCCATCTATCGATCGATCGGTTTAAACACTGATGTTTTTTTTTTCTTTTGCAACACTTTGGGTAAAGTGAAGTGGATGACCTGCATCACGCAGCACATGAAGTCAGAGACACACTTCTCAATTTTGCTGCTGAGATGAACACTGACATCCCAGCCAACAATAAGGAAGGTACTTTTCATACCAAATGTCAGAGTATATTTAAAATTCCAAATTGACGTGCTTACCAGAAAGTGTGCTGGGCCTTAATTTTTTGGCTTACTGGGTTTACAGTACAAAATGTTATTTTTGCATACAATGTACTTTATCTTTTAGTAGAACAGTGGAAAAAGGCCAGTGATCCCCAAGATGCTGCAGTTTTGTTTAAGAGGCATCTCTTAAAGGAAAAGGAGGAGAACCCCAAAATCACAGCTATCATTGACATTCGACAAGATCAAACATCCCAGAGCCGAGAGATCATTGCTTTCTACAAAAGACCACAGATTGATTGGGCAGGACCTTTTCGTTGTTCTTTACAAGGTAATGCTTATGGTGAAGCATAGATTCAGTTACTTTCTTTAAAGGCTGTTTAACATTCCAACTTGGTAAATGAGAATTTTCCATTAAAGGGTGCTGTAAAGCAGTTTGTAACTTTACTTGTGTTGTTGTTGTTGTCTTTTTCTTTTTCCCAATTTTAAAATAGGTGACACAGCTGTTGGCACTGGGGTCCAGAGACATTTTTTCAGCATGGCAATGCTAAAGTTGCAACATGGCTTTAACATCCATAGCGGTATGTTTCTATATCCTTTTCTTAATTAATGTGAGATGAGTTTTTAAAATAATCCATCGAGAAATTTACTCCAGAAATTTAAAAAAGAAAAAAGAAAAAAGATTGAAGTATTTGCATCATGTTTGACCACTTCATTAATCAACTACTTACGTCAATAGATAACGCTATACCTTTTTTATTTTTCTTGTACTGTTCTTCTCCAGGTGCAGCCAACATGACCCTTTGAGGGACAAGAGAACCATCTAGTGCCTTCTACTTCTCAGATTTTGGCAGACAGTGACTTATTTGTGGTAGCAGGCAGAATGATTGGGCATTCATTTTTGAACGATGGGCCACGATTGCATGGCCTCAGCAAGGCTATTATTCACATGTTGGTCCATGCTGATAGAGACACTGTCACTGTACAGCTCGATGATGTGCCAGACCTAGATATTCGTTCTACAATTTGCATGGTGAATACTAATTTACTTCAAGCCTTTGTGAAATCATAATTTAAATTAACTCATTATTTTTATATACATGTAAATACCCCCCCCCCCCCCCCCCCAAGAAAATGCAGATTTTTTATGCAATATATTTGCAACATACTAAAATGGAATTTTTTTTCCTCTATAAGCTTGATGGTAATAAACACCTCACTGAGCAGCAGAAGGATGACATTAACAATTTGGCCATTTCCTGGGACTTGCCACCCGTTAGTGCAGAAAACCGCAGATGGCTGTTCCAACAGCTTCTCCATCATGCAGTAAGATTGCCCTTTAAAAAATTTTTTTAGATTGTCATCACCTAAGCAAATGTCATGTGGTTATTTTTAATTATTGTTTTAGGTGATAGGCCGAACTAAAAGGCAGACAAAACACATCAGAAAAGGTCTGAAGGACACCGGATTGTTGACTATGCTTCAACAAAGACCTGACACAGCCTCAGTGGTCTTTCCCCAGCATGAAGACAGCATTCTTACTGCACAGGTATTTCAATGCATTTCTAATATGCCGACTACAGTGACAAGGCTAGATGGCATGACAGTTAATGCTGCTTTTAGGGGAGGCTGTAGCTCAGGAGGTAGAGCAGGTCATCTACTGATCAGCAGTTTGACCCTGGCTCCCCGCTCTGTATGAATTTTTGGTAGGAAGTACAGAAAATAACAATGTGATTGTGACAATGATAATTGTTGTAGAAAAAACTTTGAAGGGTCTGGGAGAGTAGAAAATTAAGAATCAGTCCTTTTACCATTATACTTTAAGTGAGACAAAATGATTGATTGATAATACTTTATTCATCATGAGGAAAATTCTTTTAAAGGCTGCCAGATAATCCAGTGCCATCATGAGCACCCCGTAGAATACACCATATATAAATGCCAAGTGTCGGAAAAAAGTCCCTTCGCAAATTTAACATGTAAAAAAACTGTATTTAAGGCAGTTGCATTCTTAAGTGTGTCTCTGAAATCTCATTTTAGGCTGTTCTTAGCCACATTGTTTGGCCAGGAGATGAGGGCGATGATGAAGACGGTGATGATCCACCTTACCCACAAAGCATCCAAATGCAAACAGTGGGATTTCTGAAGACCTACATTGAAACAGGCGAGTGTAATTGCATTGTGATTCAAAATTTGAATCTAATTTAATTTCTAATGCATTGATTATTTTTACAGCCACTCCATTCCAGCTCAGCCAGCTGATGAGGTTTTGGGTCGGGTGGGAAATTCCGACTGGTACCATGAAGGTTGAAGTAGTCGAAGCAGACTACCTCATATCCTCTACATGTTTTGGAACGTTGCGTGTGCCTGGGCACTTCCACGAGTACAATGTCTTTTCCAAACATGTTGATGATTGCATTGCAACTTGTGCCACAGGTTTCGGCCTTATTTAAAAGCAATTTGTAGACACTGGATGTCGAATAAACTTGCTAAACCATGCTTGAAAAATGTTTTACATAGCCAAAAGTTTCACTGTTACTTAGGCTTATTGATTTTTTGTGAATATTGTTATGCGAGTTTAAATATAAAAATTAAAGTTACAGTTCCCACCATTAACATTTATATTTGAAGTTAAGGAACTAATGATTGTGTTATTTAGGTTTCAGTCATTGTCATGCATCCGATTTACATCATCTCTTTGTTTGAAGAAGTTTCCTGGATTACACGATTAATACCAAAGCTGTATTAAATGTTACACACAGTCCAATGATGTTGAATATAATGTTAATAAAAATCTGCCACACTGTCAGCTGTGGTCAAGCTATTTAATTACCGCATGCAGGACAGCTAACACACATCAAAACATTACAGTTCTACAGTCATGAGAGTTTTTGTCACTTTCAAGCTGTTACCAATAAAGTCAAGTTTTGGGCTATGAAAATTGGATGATAATTTTCCGGATTATTTTTGAGGTTGTTTGAAATCATTTTGTAAATCAAAGGAAATATGCTTGAACACCCCAAATTGAAATCCAGAATTTGTTAAGGACATGGATTTGGAGCAGCAGTTATTGGACTTAAATACAAGTTACATTCTAGACTCCATCACAGTTAAGAAAAAGAAATCTTGTCAGACTGTAAATAAAGTATATTAATTGAATCTTGCCTTTAAAATGAAATAAAAATATAAATCAGCAAGAATAGGCATGATGGCACCTAAACAAAATTTTATTGAAGCTATTATTAAACAAAGGACTTACATGAGAACAGAAAGCATTTATCATGTTACCTTTGCATTAACTGACAGATTATCAGGAAAATATGGTTTAGTAAACTCATCAAACACAAAATGCATTAACATTAAAAACTGAAAATAAATATTGATGCAGACTTTTAGTAACTGTCCTCAGATACAAAAACTGATAATTCAACATAATGTAAACATCTGTTAGGGCATATTATTTTCAACTATCACTAGATAAAGCTATAAATCCTGCCTGTTCTCAAGAATGCCTTCCACATACTGGAGAAGGGAACTGTAAATGTCAGCCCCATAGGACATAGAGGGTTCCATGGGATTGAAAAGGTGTCTCACTCTTTCCAAATCCTCACTGTCAAGTGGAGACACAAGTTCTGGAAGGTGAATACCAGTTTGGTCCAAGTCTGCAATGTCCACATCTGGATACTCTGCCTGAAATTAGACGCCATCAATTCAGGAAGTCTTTAAAATACATGCTTTATTAATTTTGTCAATGATATACATATATTTTTTTTTTTCAAAAAAGCAATTTGAATAATTTAGAGATGTGTAATCATACCACAATACTTTCAGGAGGATTGACTGGATTCTGAGTCTTTCCAATCTCCCATAGTTGGTTTGGGGTGTAGTTCCGCTCTGTCCTAAGAGAGTGATTGTTCCAGCCTTCAATAAACGTCTCCAAATCTGCTTGGATTCGTGGCAAAAACACATACTGTGCACAAAAAAGGTCAGTACAGTTTGTTGGATCCAACAGTCTGTCTTCCTCAAGTCTGTGAAGAAGATCGTAGTAGATGTTGGTGACAACATTCCAAACGTCTCGCCACAGGCGCTCTATCCTTTAAAACAAAACAAAAATTTTAAACGTAATTTTGTTAATAACACATTCAATAATTAACGCCAGAATACTACACCTGGCAATCAAAAATATGTTTTTGTTGTAAATTAGGAATACCTTTGGTTATGCACGCTTTTGCCAGACATAAAGCTTCCTCTACCACAGCCCCGAACTTCAAACATGTATCGAGCAATGTCAACATTCTCAACTCCTTGGTCTCCCCTCACTCTAGAAATATGAAAAACAAAGGACACAGAAATTGCAGAGTATCACAGTTTAGCAATATTTTAAAGTTAATCATTTAAAGAAAAATGTGAATGTTTTACATTCAACTGTATAATATTTTTAGGGCTCTTTGAGCTCTTATGCAGAGCTATATTTGTAAATATTTGAAACTCGCCGTGGATACAAAGATACCTGAAACCTGGAGCATAGAAGCAGAGACGCATGGAAACATGGCACAAACGACAACAGACAACATGACAAAGAATGAACAGAAACACACAGACTAAATACACACAAGTGTGATTAGAGAAAATGAAAACACATGGGAAACAGCTGACACTGATTTGACATATTCGTCCATATTTATCTGATCTTCTACATTTGTACTACATTGGTACTCGCCCCCTCATACACTTCGCTCTTTTTCAGCTTCCCTTCTGTCTGTTCCACATGCTTGCCTAACTACAATGGGACTCAGAGCCTTTAGTTGTTCTGCCCCAAGACTTTGGATGTACCTCCACCAGATCTCCGGACAACAAACACTTTCACCACTTTTAAGTCACGTCTCAAAACCCATCTATTCAGAATTGCATACACCTGATTCTGTATTAGTCCATTTTAACTTGATTAGCTTTTATACTGTCATGCTTGCTTTTCTCTTCTTTAACTTATGTCTACATTTTATTTGCAATGTTTCAATATATTGTATTGTTGCTATTGTAAGATAACCTTAAGGTGTTATAAAACGTGTTATTATTATTATTATTATTATTGTAGTATTTCTCTGAAAATATAATACAAATGATAGGAAAATTCAATCATTTCCAGACAGCAAGCATGTGTGTCAGGCACGAATGTGTATTCAAAATATAAGTGAGACTGATTTAAGCCTCTATGCTCTAATGTGAACAGCAAGTTTTTTGCATTATACCTCAATGGAAATCCATGCTTCTGTACAGCCTCAAGGAAGAACGTCAGTGCTGTAGAAGCCTTGTTGTTGTTAGCTGCTTTCAAGTACAAGATCTGAATATAAAGAGACATTATGGAAGTACTAGTACTAGCATCACATTTTCTGCTATTTTAGTGAAGAATGCAAACCTTCCTTGAGAAGCCATCAACACCACCAAACATCACAAGTCCATATCTGTAAAGAGACAAAGACACAGCCCCTAAGACTTCAGCCACTGAGTATAATTAATTAATTGCATTTTTCACCAATAATCAAATATGATATATAAACACTAAATATATATATATATATATATATGTATATATATATATGTATATATATATATATATATATATATATATATATATATATATATATATATATATATATATATATATATATATATATATATATATATATATATATATATAAAACTGCTAACTTGGCGGTAAAGTGATGGCGTAATGTAAAATACAGTGTTTGCATATGCATGAATGAGTTAAATAGTAATGGGCCCAAATGTGCCCTATGACTATTGAGTTATGTTAAACTTACCTAATTAACTTATGGTTGGTGTCAATGTGGAGTAGTGACAGAGGACCAGGAACACTGTATGTCCTTCTGACAACACATCCAAGATTTGCCATCCTTTCAAGGATTCCAGCGCTGTCAACACGACGCATGGAATCCCATACTCTGTTCCACTGCACCCTGTGGCCCAGTGCCCTGAGGCATCCTTTAACCATTCTGTAGCCTAAAAAGACATTCCATAGTGAAAGAATCACAACTGCACATTGGAAGGCACTTATAGTACAGTAAATCAAACTACTAACTAATCATGACATTCAGCTAGTGTTATTCATGTAAATATGAACGGTTGCTAGCAAGAAAAATAAAATAGCCTTATTACAAGCATTATTTTTCACATGAATAACTAACCCAGATTTTTTGATTCCTGTTTTATGGCTGCAATTAAGTTGTCAATTTCATCATCTGATAGTGAGCTGTAGGTTGCCGTTATTGAGAGGCCCCACTCTTCCATTCTTCGTCGGACTGTTTTCTGCGATATGCCCAAAAGCTTGGAGATACAAGGAACGGAGAGGTCCATCTTTATTAGATCTTTGAGGTGGTCTTTGGAAACATAGAGCTTTGGCCTCCCCCGTTCACCAGCTGAGCTGTCAACAACAATGGCAGACCTTCTTGTATCCATATCGGAATGGATGAGGCAGATGAGGTGGTGAAGAGCTTCAACCACCTAAAAAATGGTTGCATTAAAATATTTAGTTGGATGAAATCCTGGAATTCAGTTTTACCATCTTACTATCATTATTCTTATACCCAATCTTTATATTGAAACACAGAACAAAATTTCATCTTGGATTTAACAAGGCAATGGATGACAGGTGCATTTGTATAGCATAATTACTACACTGTAAAATTAACATTATAAGATACATAAGAATGGCATATATTGAAACGATTTTTAAAGATAACCAAAACTAAATCAAATAAACCTACCACTGATGGAACATTAATATGAGCAGAAAGAGAACAGACTAGAGTTGATGCGTTCACGCAGAGGAACTCAATATGATCAAGGTCCAAGGGCTGCTGTTGGTAGGACTGCACCAGCCTATTTTGAAGGTTTTGGAAAACATGTCTTCCTAAAGCCACCTGAAAGAAGAAAAAAATTATTCAATTACTAATATCATATGAAGTGCATTGAAGGAACAATGAAATGTCAAACTGCGTAAAACTCAATAAAACCAAATAATATTCTCATGAAATCTTTTTATTTTGATTAACTTTGTAATACAGTAAAGAAACTGAATTGCATTAAAAATTATTTTTAAATATGTTTTATCCTGTGCCACCTTGCTGTATTCAAAAAATTCAAACAACTTTACTTTAATAATGAAAAAAATGAACCCACCAAAGAGTCACAGGAACATCCCAGGTTCTCTGTTCTGGAGGGAGATCGACCAAGGTCCACTTGATTTACAGTCACCTGTTAAGTAAAACAATCAGGCAATTTTCAAAGATTTACACGTTTCTCTATGGATGTATCATACACTCTACTATTTCTCTCTCTGAAGTACCCTGTGGATGTTCCCATGATGACACAGATGACCCACAAATTTAGTATAGCACACTTCAAAACACATAACCCGATGCAGAAAGACTTTAAAAGTCCCTAAACACATGTGACATCTGTTAGGGTTGAAAATTTACTTTACAAAATTATTAAGTAAGGCTGTTTCATTTTTTTTTTTAAAGATGTACACAACGCAAATGTGCTCATAAGCATGTTGGCACTCCATGTTTGAAGGTTGAGAATGTCATTCAGCGCTGTATTCGAAATATTGCAGGTACACATAGAGTGCAGAGGGGTTTTTTGCAGTATGCTTACAAACACACGATAATGGTTAGATTAGTCTCTGGATTAGGGAGGCTGAACAAGATGCCGTGAACTGGGCCTTAGAATCAGCATATGTTTTTATTGTCACAGTATATAAGCTGTAAAGCCCGTTTCAGCATTATCCTTTTTGGGAAGCTGGTTCACACAAAAGGCTGGCACTATAAACTTGTAATTTCAACTGATGAAGCAAATCCAATCTTTTTAAATCATTTTCTCCTGAATTCCTTCTTAAATTTTTGAACAGGACACATCCAGCAAAGCAAATATCTACAGACATTAGCTTACTGACACCAGACAGACACTGCACTACAGTTAACTACAGAAGCATTCTTGGTCAATCTGGTACTGTATAACAGAGTACTTCTCAATGTCACTGCCTATAAGCTCTCATAAATCCCAAAACGCTCACTCAGGAAGCTTGTTAAGCCATAATTACAGTAGTAGAAGAAAACTGAAATCAGATACTTTATACACACACATATATTTGTGCTGTCAGCAGTAATCTCCTTAAAATGACATTAACCGATTTTCCGTTAGCGCAGCATAACACGTTAGCGCAGTTTGCTCGTTAATGCGTTAGCAGCTACTGAAAGTTAAGCTAGGTCCCCTAACTTTCAGTAGCTGCTGAAAGTTGTTGTATACTGTAATTACTGTAGTATTACTCTAACACAAACTCGGGGGTGACCTGGGACCAGTGCTAAGGTCAAGTCAGAGCATTTCAGTTCCAATTATTACCAAAATGACATCTCATCGGGATTACACTTAAATCCAAACACATAATTCTCCACGATGCTGATGTTTAAGCAGACAGACCGTGCCACACAGGAGACTATTTAAACACATGCAACACTAGGGCTAATGTTGAGAGCCCTTTTTAAGCTATCTTTTGGCACCGTGAAAAATTACAGTGTAGTAAACGAACATGATATTCAAAAATATATGTCTGGACAATTAGCTTGTTCCAGTAAACCATAAACTAAAGCTTACCTGCGCCGCAGAAGCGGCACCGCTGTCCTCCATCTTCAATCTGCAACCCTTCCAGGACCTGAAGGTCCGTAAAGCATCCCCCCGACAGCCAAACCCATCTGTTCTCTGATTGGATTGTTTAATTTGTGATTGACATGACATTGACCAATCAGCTTAAAGGAAGAAAAATAGGGTCAAAATTCGTACTTGTAACTTGCAGGGTTTTTTTTTCTAAGTCCACACACAAATCTTTTTCACACACGCACAAATCTTTTTCACACATACAAATCTTTTTTACGCACGCACAAATCTTTTTCACACATACAAATCTTTTTTACGCACGCACAAATCTTTTTTACACATACAAATCTTTTTTTACGCACGCACAAATTTTTTTTACACATACAAATCTTTTTTACAAGTACAAATCTTTTTTACAAGTACAAAATATTTATGACCACATTTTGAGCCCATAGGTGTCCTGCGGGTTTTAGATCTCACCCTGGGTCAACACACCTGAATCAAATGATTAGTTCATTACCAGCCCCCTGGAGAACTTCAAGACATGTTGAGGAGATAATTTAGCCATTTGAATCAGCTGTGTTGGTTCAAGGACACATCTAAAACCTGCAGGACTCTGAGACAGGAGAATCAAGCTCTTCACGTTGAGGACCAAGATTCTCCTGTGTCGGGACCACATCAGTAGATGGTTCTGAGACTGGAGAAACAAGCTCCTCAGGTTCAGGAGCACTACTATGACAATTTCCCACATGCCAAAGCAACGGAGGAATGTGCTTCATTTGAGCACAACACACAGGGAACCAGCAGTCAGTGATGGGCAATAGAGGAAGCCTGGAAGCAAGAAGCAATCCTGGACTACAATAGGCACAAATACAGCTTGGATAACCTAGAGAGGATGTTAGCACCTCGAGTTGTTGAAGGAAAACTAGCTGCTGGCTCTTTTCTCCAAAGATTTGTTCACACATATGCTTGTTTAAGATGCCAAATGTTAATGAAACTGTGCATATTCATGTAACCACAATAAAAGGCAGTGCTACAGGGGAACTGACCAAGAGTGCCTGGGGAAGCGGCAGGAACAGCGCTTGGTCCGGTCATCTCCCTCGTCCACGAGATCACACAAAGAGCTCTGGTGCCTTGCATCTTGCTCTTGCTAGTTGCAGTAGGTGGTCTCAATTGTTCCAGCAAGGTTTGTACTTAGACAAGCCTAACATGTTTCATCATGAAAAAATGTGAACCTTATTGCTATTTCCCCCACAAAAATGTAGTAATAATATGTAATCTGACTGATATTCAAAGGGTATAATTTCTGAATTTGAATTATATATTGGTTTTCATAACTAGCACCGGTGCTAATTTAAAAAATCAAGTCAATGAAAGTAGGAAAATGTTTTAATATATACTAATTTGATAGCATTTTGTGTACGTAAACAGGACGTGGCCACTTTGGCCACGAACAAGCTGAGAGGGAGTTTTTTTGTTTTTCTGTCACTGCACAACAACAAAGATGCATAAAATTCATTGATACTGTTAATTATTGCCAATGTAGACCGCTCATAGTTGTCCAGGATTGTCATGTAACCTGCGAGCCCACAAATCCCATTATTACAGTGATGACTGCAAACACGATCTGAATGTTTAAGCTCAGAGTGTTTGAAAGTACACACTAAAGAAAGTGGTTATATTTCTCAGTTTGCTCTCATTAACATTAGAGAAGAGCGGCTGTGAGGCTTGATCCTGCACTGCACTTACAAAGCTTGCTCTACCCTAGGCAGTTCAAACACAGAACACGTCTTTGTACAAGCACAAGACATAGCAGGCGCTAAATAAACTAGAAAAGATTTGTCACCTGAACAGAGATCGTGTAGTCTATCCCAGCTGTCATGTGATTTACACATAAACTCCACAGCTCATTGAGAATAGCTGACAGCTCCTGCTTTACAGCTGGTCTGTTATAGAAAGTGTCAGACAGAGGCTATGCAAACATTTGACGCATGCACACAAAAATGGAGGAAACATCAGCAGAGTTTGGGTTATACCACTGTACCTTGATCCATTCAGTCCACTGAGGAACACTGCAAGGAGCAGAAATCCACAGAACAACCTGCATATAACCGATGTGAAAACAGTTACATGGGAAAAGCAGCAATGTTCTGACCTGTAATCAGCTGCTCGTGCATCAAATTCAAATTTTATTTGTTACACACACAACCATACACAGTGTGACATGAGGTGAAATGCTTGTAGCTGCGCAATGCCCGACCATTAAATGACTGTGGTTTTACAGTATTTACAATTTACAGGTTATTACAAAATTTACAGATTTAACTTAGAAATTTACAGTAAAAATGTGCAAATAGCAGAAAGAGATTATAAATTATAGGAAGTGTGCATGAAGAAAATCCAGAGTGCGTGTGGTGATGTGATGTGTGTGAGAGTCCAGTCTTATAGTGATGTGATGTGTGTGTGAGAGTCCAGCCCAACACCTGGCTCAGGGCCCGAATAGCCTGGGGGAAGAAGCTCCTCCTCATTCTCTCTGTTTTGGCCTTAAGGGAGCAGAAGCGCTTCCCAGACCTCAACAGTGAGAAGAGTCCATTGTTGGGATGGGAGAGGTCCATCATAATCTTCCTAGCTTTGGACTTGCACCGCTTGGTGTAGATGGACAGCAGGTCAGGGAGCTCTGATTGAATGATGCGTTCGGCCGAGCGCACCACTCTTTGCAGATCTCGTCTGTGCTGTTCCCAAACCAGGTGCAGATGTTTCCCTTCAGGACGTTCTCGATGGTGCAGGAGTAAAAGTTCTTAAGCACCTTCAGTGGCAGATGGAAGTCTCTAAATCTTCTGAGGAAGAAGAGATGTTGACGGGCTTTCTTAACCAGGGTGTTGATGTGACAGGACCATGGCAGGTCCTGAGTGATGTGGACACCCAGGTATCGGAAACTGTCCACTCTCTCCACTGGCGTGCCACTGATGATGAGGGGCTTGTAATTCCTCGCCTGCTTTGTAGTGAAGTCCACAATCAGCTCCTTAGTCTTGCTGACGTTTAGGAGGAGGTTATTCTCCTGGCACCAGGTCTCCAGGTTCCTAATCTCCTCCAGGTAAGCCATCTCGATGCTGTCGGAGATCAGGCCCACAACAACAGTTTCGTCAGCAAACTTGACAATGGAGGTGGTGTCTGATGTGGCTACACAGTCATAAGTGTACAGTGAGTACAGCAGGGGGCTTAAAATACATCCCTGAGGCACTCCAGTGCTGAGTGAGATGGAGACTTGTTTTCCCACCCTCACTGATTGGGGTCTGTCGGTGAGGAAGTTGAGGATCCACTGACACAGTGATGTGCTGAGTCCTAGATCCGTCAACTTGGTAAAAAGCTTAGAGGGAATCATTGTGTTGAACTGTAGTCCACGAACAGCATCCTAACATAATTCCCTCTGCAAGTGTCCAGGTGACTCAGGGATGTGTGGAGCAGGTGAGATATGGCATCGTCTGTGGAACGATTAGTCTGGTAAGCAAACTGAAGTGAGTCGATGGTGGCAGGAAGTGAAGAAGTGATGTGATCTCTCATCAGTCTTTCAAAACACTTCATTACAATTGAAGTCAGTGCTACTGGATGGTAGTCATTGTGGCAAGCGGGCTGTTGTTTCTTTGGAACAGGGACAATGATGGACTGTTTGAAGCACATGGGAACCACTGCTTGGGCCAGGGAAAGGTTGAAGATCTCAGTGAACACCGGTGCTAGCTGGTCAGCGCAGGCAGGGATTGCATCTGGTCCTGCTGCCTTCCTGGTGTTCACCCTCCTGAAGGTGTTCCTCACGGCATGCTCTGTGATGATGAATGTAACGTCTTCACTGGTGCACTCCGAGCACGTGCAGCCGTTTGTTATTTTAATTGTTTTAATTGCTGCAGTGTGGAAGAGAGCATAAAACCTGTTCAGCTCATCAGCCAGTGAAGCGTTGGAGTAAACAAACTGGACTGCAGCAGAGGACTCACACACAGCCTGTCTGTCTAAAGGTCCAGCCTCCACCCAGAATCTTGCAGGGGCCTTTCTGAGCCTGAGACCCACTTTTAACCACCAGATGGCGCCTCATTTCAGGGCACAGCCTCTCTCTATAGTTTTGCATGAACTTTTACTAAAGTGATACAGCGATGCAGCTTCAGGTGGTTTTAATTTTTATTTTTCATGCAACTTAGCTTATAAACCAACACATACTTGATACAATTTAATATCAGGTCCCATCCAGAGTCTCAGTGAAATGTTTCTCATGTATTGTTTCAGTGTAAAGGGGGATAAGAGAAGGGTAGACACTATATTCATTGAGTAGATAAAGTAGGCTGTGCAAAAGTAAGGTGAAATGTAAATCTAGGGAAAGGCAGGGATCTATGCCCTGAACACAAGGGAGCGTACTGAGCTTTCAAACCGCTGCTGTCAAACAGCAGAAAATGTTTTCTCAGAAATGAAAGCCTCTGTGCTTTAAAATTCACCAACATGCTAAAATTAAAAGTTAACGGCCTAGATTAAATTTAGTTCTTTGGAAAAAGGTTAATGGTCTCACTCTGCCCAGGAATGTAGCTGTCCTGGTTTACCTCTGAGCAGGAGCATGCATATTTGTTAACTATGTGAGCATGTCCTGTAGAGTGACCACATGTCAACAGCATTATTATAGTAGGTTACACTGTAGTGGCGTGATATATATCACCAGTACAGAGGTCAGAGGTGGGTGTACCTCACCACTGAACCAGGACTCTTGTGCAGAACACATCTCATAAGTTTAATGAGTGTTCTGTCATTTAGAGCCACAGCAGTTCACACGTCTAAACTCAGCAGCATTCAGATTTTGTGCCGCCTCACAGCGGACAGACTGATGACCTGTCTAGCGTGTACTCTTCCTCTCACCTTATGAAAGTATGAATAACCACTTTGTGTGTGTGTGGAGGTTACAGATTTAAAGATGCTATGATTATTGTTTATCAGAGACCCGGAGAAACAGGATTATAAGAAAGTACAAGTAAATAGACAGCTCAGGTTGGGTGCTTTGGTGGTCTGAAGTTAGAGAGGCAAAGTTGAGCTTGCTTGTACATGTGCAGAGGAAGGATTGTCAAAGGATGTTGAAGATGGAGCTGCCAGGCAGGAGTAAAAGAAGACAACCTCAGAGGAGGTTTGTGAATGAAGGAGGACAGAGGGTTGGTGTGATGTGGGAGGATGCTAGAGATAGGGTGAGATGGCTTCAGAAAACATAGCAGGACCGAGGATATCTGTGACTCGTCCTCCCCTTTCCTCTATTAATGTGTTTTCTCTTTTGTGATAAATGAGTTCAAATAAAAGCAGCTCCAGCTTTTCAGATATTTTAAGATAAAATTAAAAATTTTAACTGGATCTATGAGGGCCGGCTGGCTTTTGTATACAGCACACCAGAAGGTGACCAGAAACTTGTCGCTCCTGACATGGGCGTCACTTATGGCTGCTGTAATGGCATTTGAGCTTCTGATGAGGTCACGCATGAGGCCTTTTCATAGTGAGACACGAAACGAATGCTGAATGAAATAATTTGAAATGTTTCTGCTGAGCTATTTAACAAGTCAGCAGCGCCGCTGTGTGGCCAAATGAGCGTACTGCATCAGAAATCAAACGAGACGCTGAAAATGAGAGATGTGGATAGTTTTCCATTGTTTCTAATGCAGGACGCTTCGCAGAGCATCACGCACACAGACAGACAAACGTCTTTTTAAATAAATGATATTAAAAGGCTGAATGATGTTAATCAATGATGTAACAAAGTAAAAATACTCCATTACTGTACTCACAGAGTTACAGTATTCGAATAGTCTCCTGAGAGCTTTGTTTTTATCTGAAGTCAAACGTCTCCACTCCCCCCCCCCCCCCCCCCCCCCCCTCACATTTCCAAAATGAGCTTCTTACTTTAGGTTTAACACATTTGATATGAATCATTTATTTTGTGGCCACACACCGTCCTGATTTCAAAATGATTTCAGCGTAAAACGATCCTGCTGGTGAATCATCAACAGTGCTTATCACGCATGACTGATGTAGTAGAATAGAATTAGTAGAATTCATGCATCATTTAATGTATCAAATGAAGGATATGTTTGAAGAAAGAGTTTCTAACAGTGTCTTTTTGTTCCTTACAGTAGTTAACCGTGTAACTTTAATGTCTCAAACTTTAAACTTCCAAACCACCAGATTCTTTTAACATTAAACAAAATACTGTTTGTAAATATTAGCTTTTATTTCTCCATATAAAATGAAACAGAAGCTTTTCAGGTATCTTGGAGGCATTTGTGATGAGATGAAAAGATGTGGAAATCTGTTCAGCATGGCTTATTTCTGTGTATCCTCAAGTGGCAGACCCAAAACACGACCCACATTTTAGGATTAGGATTTCAGTTTATTGTCAACACACACGGGGTGGCTGTAGCTCAGGTGGTAGAGCAGATCATCTCTGACATTCACACAGAGTGTGTGTGAATGTTACTTAGAAAGCACCTAGAAAAATGTGCTTGTGCGAATGGGTGAATGCACAAGTTGTGTAAAGAACAGTAGAAAGAGTAGCTCTATAAGAACCAGTACATTTGCCGTTTACCATTTACATGTATAAATACAGATAAGGCCAGTATAAATGGTGGAATAATTGGGCTGTTTATATCACCCGCTGCAGTGCCTTGCGGTCAGCAGCCGATCAATTCCCATGAAAAAGTGGTCAGGATTCTACAGAGCATCCTGGTATTACCTCACCCTGTGAGGATTTTAATATGTCAGATTATATATATATATTTTTTATACATTTGTCAACAGAACACAAGTTTCCACTGAAATCACAGAAAACATACCTGACAGAATCCTTTGGTTGTTCCATATCCACCTGCACAGGAAACACTGGCAGGAAGACCAGGCCAGTGTTTCTTACAGACCTTTGGTTCGATGACAGACACGTCCACCACCGTCGGCTCATCAACAGGTTCGCCACCAGAAACACTTGATTTTCTTTTAGGTTTATTTCAGCACGTGGAGGCTGAATTGTTTGTACTCTGTGAACTAATCGAACGTTCACACACAACTGGAGACACAACATGAAGTAAAAAATAGAAACACATTTTCATGTAAAAACTCTTTTAAAAATATAATTATTCTACAAATACATCACATGAAACTGATGCTGCTTTCAATGATGTCATTAGCATGTTCAGTGTTTTGGTATCCTTCATGGATTTCATTTTCTCTCAATCTTTATTTTGGGATGATCAGTGTGTGCGGTCACTGTGTGAGTAATCATTGAGAGGGAATTAAAAATGTCAACAATTTTAAACTGATATCTTTATTTCTCATTAGGCAATCGTCACAGGCAGGTTAATGTCAGCATTGCTGTAACCAACGGCTGTCAGAAGTCAAAGGTCATTTTTATTTGATGCTATTGCACTTAATTGTGTTTTATTTTCCCTCGAAATAACATCTGCCTTATCAATAACTTAGAGTGATCTGATCAATAAACACAAGTTTGAAAAAGTTTGTTTTTGGATGAACTTCATGAACAGGAAATCTAACTCACAACCGGTCACAGTGTGCAGCAGTGAGCACAAAGTCTTCAGTGATGAGGAATTCTCCACAGACATGTTGACCCTTGTTATTCTGAACTGATCCCATGTAGGGTATCGAGTTGTCCGGAGCTTTTGTTCCATGAATAATTCCTGTTGAAAACTCTGGTAAATTAAAAAAAAAAAAGAAGATGATAAAGTTAGTGTGCCGTTTACAGCCGTAAGATAAATCAGATATATTTGATGTTCACACTGATGCCTTGTAGACATGGTAGAAAACAAAGAAGAAACTTGTGAAGACAGTGCATGGTGCCAGCAGGAAACTCAAACTGTCCTTTACTCAGTAGAAAGACTTTTATACATCACGCGTCTTAGTTTGAAGGCTGGTCTATCGTTATCATCTCGACTTCCTGTCATGCCAACCTCTCTGCAGTGCAGGTTTGATGTACCATTATCTAATGTCAAAAGGGGGATGGTGCGTTACAAAGCAGCGAGAGAGACAGAAAGGCAGCAGAGTTCAGGTAAGAGTTGGATTTTAAATACAGGGCTCTGTGTGCGGGCAGGCGGAGATGAGGATCCAAATGCAGGACTCAAACACAGAATTGTAACTCAAAACCTCAGCTTTATTGCTGGAGAAATTAAAACATGAACTGAACAAGGGTAGTGAACACGAAAATACTGAACACAGTATAAAACACACAGGCATAATCCGACGGTACGATGCAGCACTGAGCAAGGGCAAACACAGGGCTAATATACACAGGGAAGTAATCAGGGAATGGAAAACAGGAGGGAGACACAGCTGGGAGAGATTGGGGCTAACGAGTCAGGGGATCGAAGCTGGACACACTGACATAAGACACAATCCTTCAAAATAAAACAGGAAACAATACACACTAAACTAAGACACGGACAGAGAGAGACAGACTAGACACTGAACTAAACCAGCAAAAAACATGAGAACACAAAACCTAAGAACTAATCCCTAAACAAGAAGAACTAAAACATAGATTAATAATCATCATCATCATAACCAACAAAAGCACCACAAGAGAATAAGAAAACTATCCATAATGCAAAAACACACCAAAACATAACAACTCAAAATACTGGGTCAAACTGACCCAGAATCGTGACAGGTAAGGAGATGTCATTTCAGGACTTAAACCAGACTCTAAGAAATTGCTGTGTCTAATTTTGCGATGCTGCGAGTAACAAACTGGGTTCAGTTTGGAGGTTGAAGAGGAACTTTCCCTCGCCAGGCCTCGACAGCCGTCTGTGTTTATCTCATCTCAGTTTATCTCATGCAGCGCAGGGCTAAATTTAAAATTATTAAAAACTTAAGACAATGTATATTCTTCTATGACAAAAAATACAAGTGTTCATTTAAGCAAATAAACAGAGCCGTAAGAGATGTTTTTCAGAAACTGTTGTCTTTATTTTGATTTGCAACTAACAAATTTTTAAAAAATTTGTAGTTTTTGTTGTGCTCTCTATTATGTGAACCCCTCACCTAATTTGTTATGTTTTTTAACAAATTAAACCCCAACAATCAAATGATCCCCTGTGAGCAAGCACTAGGCACGGTGGAAAGGAAAAACTCCCTTTAAACAGGAAGAAACCTTTGACAGAACCAGGCTCAGGAAGGGGCAGCCATCTGTCGCGACTGGTTGGGGGGTGAGAGGCAAAAGAAAAGAAAAATGAGAGCACAAGTTAGCTAAATGTTGCTTATGTTGTCTGATATGAACAACGTATGGTTTTCTGGACTGTGGATGAAAAGCAGTCCATCATTACTAGTCTTTAAAAAGGGACTAATCGATCACCAAGGTGGCAATATGGCTCAACGAGGCCATAGACAGAGTTAAATAGGCAATCACTGTTAAGCACTGAAAAGCCCCAGTAACCCGCAGCTATAATAAGGCCTACTGCGGCAACACCTAAACCTATTTTAAGTAGGCGTTTGGCACCATGACGCCATGAACCACTAGTCGGAGCCACGTCAGGAGATGGTTCTGAGACAGGAGAATCAAGCTCCTCAGGTTGAAGACCAAGATTCTCCTGTGTCGGAACCACGTCAGGAGGTGGTTCCAAAGCAGGAAAAAAAAGCTCCTCGGGTTCAGGAGCAAAATTCTCCTGTGTCAGGACCACAGGTGGTTCCAAGGCAGGAAAAAAAAGCTCCTCAGGTTCAGGAGCAAAATTCTCCAGCTGCAGAGCCTCCAGAGATTCCACCTGTGACTGTTGTTCTTGGTACTCAAGAGGCTCTAAAGTTTTCTTGAGTTCGTCTCTCTCCCTTTCAATAAGTGACAACTGAGCAGCAATGCTGCTGTTCTGTCTAAGGAGATATTCTTCCTTTTCCAGAAAGTCACGGTGCATCATTTGAACGGTGTTAACCTGTTCCTGCAATTTAGCCTCCAGAGAATCCACCCTTGACTGTTTTTCATCCAGAGCCTGTCTCACCCGACGCTGAAGAACACATATTTCTTTTTTCAGCTCAATTATTTGTTCAGTCTTGTGATCTATTTCTCTATTCTGTTTTTCTATTATCTCTTCTTTTTTTGTTATTTTGTGGTGAGCTTCTCCCACTTGGTGCTCAAGTCTCTCTAACTCTGCCTTGACATCACGGTGGATCGTACTAATTTGTTCTTGTATTTTCATTTGAAGGTCTCTATACGATATTTCTCTCTCCACTAGCCCATATAGTTCGTTTGATTCCGCTGGAATCGCTCTGTCAGACTGTGAATTATTGACTATTTCTCGTGACATTTCTTTAAAAGCTTAATGCAACGTGTCGAAAGAAAAATACGTGTGCTTAATTATTTAACTTTAAAATAGTCCCTTTCTGAAAGGTTTCTGGTTTGCTAAACACAACTCGCTGTTTCTGAAAATGTTCCAAGTAAAACTGTGTTTGCAAAGGTGAAGAGGGGCTATTTATAGACTTTTGTGGCAGCGAATTTGACGTCAGCGCTCTTTGAGCCTTTGATCCTTTGTTTCATCACAGGATCACATGACAGCTGTGCGTAATTCTGCGCATACTCAGAGAATACCCATTGTGACGCACGGTTTTGTTTTGAATTTTTTTTAAATACCCTGAAAACACTCCAAACAGTGTTTCCAACTTAGCGATTTTGTCGCTATATTTAGGGAGTTTTCAAACCCCCCTTAGCGTCGTTTTTTTTTTTTTTTCTAAAAAGCGACTTGCGACAAATCTGGCGGCTTTTTCTGGTGTTATTGGAGGCTTATTTATGACGACTTTTGACGTGAAAGCGCTTGTTGCTCTTACTCTCAACAAGCAGCGGGTGCTGCCGTGGGCACCTCGCTCGTGCCAAAGCGCTCACAGGCGGAGGATAGTCCTCCTCCAGCCGCTGTCAGGGCAGGAGATGTTCACGTGCGTCCAAACTGCAAATGAATCGCGCACGAGCAAAGCCGCCGCTCCCGCACTGACTGTAACGCAGTCAATTCTTCTTTTACTGTTATGCTGTTTTGTGGATCACAAGGTTTAAAACTACTTGTAAACACACACACATACAGTAACTCCACCCTAACCTGCAGCTGCAGCGCAATTAACAACGAAAATTGTTTGTAAACGTGTCCTGGAGTTTACAGGTGCAGACAGTGCAACAGCTTCCAGGTCATTTATTCTGCCAATATGGCAAGAAGGTAGTGATGGCCCGCTTGAAGCTGACGCTCCGGAGCGTGTGTCGAAAAAAACAACACACTGGTTCAGAAGCACTGTGTCGAGGCTTGCTTCGTTTGGCAAAAGTCACGTGACCAGTGACGTCCGAAGCTTCATTACGCACGTAACTGCTTCGGTACCTGATTCAAACGGATATAAGGAAGTGAATCATCCACGGGATTCGTGGAGTGTGTTGATGGTGACAGAGAGCGAAGAGGTGATCATTCCACTGACAGATATGGAGCCAGCGAGGAAGAGAGGACATTCTGGCGTGTGGGAATATTTTGAGTTGATTTTGCTCAATTCATTTTATCTGCCGAAGTGAAAAACTTGAAATGTCCAAAATCATGTTTTCATAATGTAAATATCATTACAGCATATGACTTCAGGAACACTTCCATGTGAATTAAAGCTAATGAAGACTACAAAAATGTATTTGACACTATACGTACATTACATTGCTACACAGTTTAGAAAATCATTTTGTTTATTGTTTTTAGGTGATAGTCTGCAGGACCCAGGAATACCTGCATATCTACCAGCTTGCAGTGTAGTTCCTGCACTCCACAGCCTCTTCTGTTCCATGCAAGTGGATTTTCTCCAGGGCAGGAGAAACTATTTCTAAGAAAAGAAACAGACTCAGCCAGCGCACAGTAACACTAATCCTCTTTTTAAATGTAAATAACAAAAGGGCTACCTGACATAGAGCATGTTTTTACTTTGCAAGTTCTTGATTAGGGGTGGGTTTTGATTATCGCCTTTCTGATTACAATCCATGCTAAATTGAATAAAGTGATATTGATTCATTAAAATCCCGTGTCGATTTGTAAATTAACGTTATTATGCCTGAAACGCCAGCATCTCAGGTTAAACCTCACAACATGTCGTCAAACACCATACAGCTAACACAGTAACTGGGAGCAGGTTTACGGATTCTGCATACAAACGTGAACACAGAGCGCGGACCCGACGCGTCAGAGTCAGATTTTGGTGCGTCGTCGGGTCCGCGCTGTGTTTGCCTCTCTTTTTTTCCGCTGGCTTCTGCAGCTGCAGGTTTCATAACTCTCTGTTTACATCTCTAATTAAGTCTCACATGTGTCAGCTTTCTTTTAATAGATACGAAATTATGGATATATACTGTTAAATGATCAGAATTGTAATATTTCTGACTGAGGCAAAACTTTCCAGATTCCAATCAAATTGAATCGGATCCTGTATCGAATCAAAAATGATTCTACAAATCAGTGACGATGCAGCCGTACTCAGCTCCCTAAGCATTTTCCCTTTCCAGTTCACAATCAATCCCACCCCTAGGTCAAAAATATGTATAGGACAATTGGCCTCATCTAATATTTTGTATGAACCTGTCCAGCTGTCCAGTGATTAAACGACAAGTAGATGGAGGCAGGACTTCACAGCAGGGGCATACTCCATAATGTGCTGTGCATTCTCATATGTATATTATATATATTGCTCACTTATTGTATTTACCAACATCAAGGAGTTATGAGCAAAGAAAGGCCACACCATAGTGCATGTTTAAATAGGGAAAGTTTATTGATCAAAATGTATTACGCAAATACGCATTACATTTTTTTCAGCCCCCCAATCGAGAAAACAAAACCAATTACATGTTCAAAGCAACGGAACGGTGGCCCAATATCAGAGAGAACTCCACTCTTGAGTGAGCAGCGATGATTGAGCAGTCCGTTTTATTTTGCAGATTCAAGCTGCTCTTCAAAATTTTCACCACCAGATGTCACCGGAGAGGACTGTGTTGAAAAGCTTCGAGTAATGAACCGTTTTTCAATACAAGCTTCAGTGCTTCGGAAAGCTTCATTTGGCCATCACTACAAGAAGGTCATAACTGCTTCAAGCACTGTCTATATCAGGGGTAGGCAACGCCAGGCTTCGAGGGCCGGTGTCCTGCAGGCTTTAGATCTCACCCTGGGTCAACACACCTGAATCAAATGATTAGTTCATTACCAGCCCCCTGGAGAACTTCAAGACATGTTGAGGAGGTAATTTAGCCATTTGAATCAGCTGTGTTGGTTCAAGGACACATCTAAAACCTGCAGGACTCTGAGACAGGAGAGTCAAGCTCTTCACGTTGAGGACCAAGATTCTCCTGTGTCGGGACCACATCAGTAGATGGTTCTGAGACTGGAGAAACAAGCTCCTCAGGTTCAGGAGCACTACTATGACAATTTCCCACATGCCAAAGCAACGGAGGAATGTGCTTCATTTGAGCACAACACACAGGGAACCAGCAGTCAGTGATGGGCAATAGAGGAAGCCTGGAAGCAAGAAGCAATCCTGGACTACAATAGGCACAAATACAGCTTGGATAACCTAGAGAGGATGTCAGTCAGTACAGCCTTCCCTTGTTAGCAAGTAAAACCTGGTTCCGTTTTGTTTCCTTGCTTTCGTGAATGAGAATAAGTTTCTAAATTAGCGGGGCCTGTGGAAGCGCAGACCTAACAGAGTGTGCCATGTGTTGTGCTGTGTGTCACGTCACATGTGTATTCATACCTCACAGTGAATATAAACCACTAAGCCCACCAGCTAAATCCTGCAACCACACAGACCATACTGATGGATTACCACAGAGTAAAAATGGCTTGAGCAAGAAAGATCAGAACTCAGCCTAAACCTCCTGTGAATGAGACGAACTGTGTTTGACCTCCAGTGGGACAGATCATCTTAGAATTGTAGACATATTCTTGCTCTATGACAGATTCCCCGACTCATCTTCAGCCTGTTTCCAGCATTTCCTTTTCTGTTAGCTGCCACTTTAGCCAAGCAGCAGCGTGAGTACAAATTACAACCTAAAAAAGCCAAAAAACTGTGACCTGTTCTCAGTTTTCTACCACGGTCTATCCATCTCTTAAATCTTAATGTTGATTCAGAGGTTTGCCTCTTTATTTAATTTAATAACAGTACAGTACTTTGTTTTTGGTAAGCATTGTTCTTAAGGTAAATATGTAAAAATTGTGTGTGTTTCAGTTCTGTGTCTTGTGTACTGTTTGTTCGTACATGTGTCTTTCTTGCTACTGTTACATCCAAATTTCCCCTTGTGGGACAATTCAAGGATTATTCTATTCTATGTCATTTGTTCACAGCCTCTCCCAGTCAGAGCTTTTCTCCATGCTTGTCTTACTGCACATGATGTTATTAGCACAACCACTTTAAAGGTGATAATTTAGGACTTCATCAATAACACAGACAGCAATGTAGTTAAACATCTTACACTTCATTTTTATTAGCAATGAACTTAACCTACATACACATTGTATTTATCACTACCACTCATTACAATATTCATTGTTTGCTCAAATGTAATTAATACTTTCATTTTTCTAAAAATACCTCAAAACACAATTGTATGGAAGTAATAAAACACAAACAAATCAGTAAAATATGTATTTTACAAAATTGTGCTAGATAACATTCTGCAGTATTGCACAAACTCTTTCCAATGACAAGTAAAATATAAACTATTTTGACCACTTTTTTCCATTTGACTGCATAAAAATGAACATTTACAAAGAGTTATCTTATCTTATCTAACTGTTAATTTAGACTTCATCATTATGCAATGCATACCCTGCTGCATCTAAGCCCAAACCAGTAACCAGGCAGAAGTACAGAACAGTGTCCCTGGTAAATGAAGAGGAATCAAACGGGGCTTGCGTTTGTGTGTGTGTATTTGTGTTTTAATACATGGTGGTGAAGCATCTTTTTTAAGACCCAAAGGGTTACTTTGGATATTTACAAGTCTGCTTTAACTCCAAATGATCAAAATTTAGATATCTATAAATTTCTAAGAGATCATAGTCATGTTTCTGCAGTCAAGCGACTAGTCTAAATTATGCGTGGTGACACTGCACTATTTTACAGAACCAGACTTCTAAAGGTCCAAACTAATCCTTTAACATTATATAGAAACATATGCACATTTACAAAAAACAACAAAAAGCAAAACAAAACAAATCGAGAACTCCAAGGAAGATCTCCTCTATTTTGTTCGCTAGCTGTCTAGCTTCACATGGTCACGTGTCGTGAGGGCAGCATAGTGAGGCTGCACTGACTTACAAAGCTTGCTCTACCCTAGGCAGTTCAAACACAGAACACGTCTTTGTACAAGCACAAGACACAGCAGTCGCTAAATAAACTAGAAAAGATTTGTCACCTGAACAGAGTTTGTGTGGATTCTATCAGTCATGTGTTAGCAGGGTGAACAGCAGTGGGCTGTGTTTATTCCTAGTGAGTCCAACTTCTTTACCAGCTTCTGGGGAAGTTAGGTTATATATTACCAGTAACTTTTCAGATCAAAAGGTGATAAAGTTCAGATTTTTTTTCACCATATCATTGATGAAACTTACTTTTTTTTTTTTTTTTAAATTTCAGCATCAGGGACAAGGCTGTTAATTGTTAAGGTCAAGGTTAAGCATGTGTACTCTGTGTGAACACTCGAGAGCAACAGAACATGATCTGGGATGCACTGAACAGGTTCCTGAAAACTGTGGAACAAACCAAAAATGCTTATAAATATGTGACCTCATGCAGTGTGTGCACTTAACAAACAATGAAAATAGAGATTTTCCATTATTAAAATATGTAAAAGGACTCTGATGTGTGAGTGACGTCTGTTGTTATATCTTACACCGATTAGTTTTCTCTGAAATGTAAAAAGAAGAAACAAACATGTACTCCCCCTCCGTCTGCTCTCACCTATCATTTTAGTGATAAATATGTCTTGAATTCTCGAATTGACTCGTTAAATATTTAACCTAATTAAACCCTAAAAATGGAGTCATAAGACTTTTGTCCAAATGTTACCTGCAGTCACAACAACAGTCACCGGAAGGGGCTGAATACTGCAAAGACCCCACAGAACAATCAGACAATCCACTGTCAGTAAATGTGAGTAAATCTGTGATTCTGTGAGTAACACACTGGCTCCACGTTATCTCATCTCAGTTTATCTCATGCAGCGCAGGGCTAAATTTAAAATTATTAAATACTTAAGACAATGTATATTCTTCTATGACAAAAAATACAAGTGTTCATTTAAGCAAATAAACAGAGCCGTAAGAGATGTTTTTCAGAAACTGTTGTCTTTATTTTGATTTGCAACTAACAAATTTTTAAAAAATTTGTAGTTTTTGTTGTGCTCTCTATTATGTGAACCCCTCACCTAATTTGTTATGTTTTTTAACAAATTAAACCCCAACAATCAAATGATCCCCTGTGAGCAAGCACTAGGCACGGTGGAAAGGAAAAACTCCCTTTAAACAGGAAGAAACCTTTGACAGAACCAGGCTCAGGAAGGGGCAGCCATCTGTCGCGACTGGTTGGGGGGTGAGAGGCAAAAGAAAAGAAAAATGAGAGCACAAGTTAGCTAAATGTTGCTTATGTTGTCTGATATGAACAACGTATGGTTTTCTGGACTGTGGATGAAAAGCAGTCCATCATTACTAGTCTTTAAAAAGGGACTAATCGATCACCAAGGTGGCAATATGGCTCAACGAGGCCATAGACAGAGTTAAATAGGCAATCACTGTTAAGCACTGAAAAGCCCCAGTAACCCGCAGCTATAATAAGGCCTACTGCGGCAACACCTAAACCTATTTTAAGTAGGCGTTTGGCACCATGACGCCATGAACCACTAGTCGGAGCCACGTCAGGAGATGGTTCTGAGACAGGAGAATCAAGCTCCTCAGGTTGAAGACCAAGATTCTCCTGTGTCGGAACCACGTCAGGAGGTGGTTCCAAAGCAGGAAAAAAAAGCTCCTCGGGTTCAGGAGCAAAATTCTCCTGTGTCAGGACCACAGGTGGTTCCAAGGCAGGAAAAAAAAGCTCCTCGGGTTCAGG
The DNA here is from genome assembly GCF_057382095.1 of Aulonocara sp. 'chitande type north' Nkhata Bay. NCBI lineage: Eukaryota > Metazoa > Chordata > Actinopteri > Cichliformes > Cichlidae > Aulonocara > Aulonocara sp. 'chitande type north' Nkhata Bay. The sequence goes on along the minus strand of NC_141350.1, from coordinate 173,419 downwards.
AGCAAAATTCTCCTGTGTCAGGACCACAGGTGGTTCCAAGGCAGGAAAAAAAAGCTCCTCAGGTTCAGGAGCAAAATTCTCCAGCTGCAGAGCCTCCAGAGATTCCACCTGTGACTGTTGTTCTTGGTACTCAAGAGGCTCTAAAGTTTTCTTGAGTTCGTCTCTCTCCCTTTCAATAAGTGACAACTGAGCAGCAATGCTGCTGTTCTGTCTAAGGAGATATTCTTCCTTTTCCAGAAAGTCACGGTGCATCATTTGAACGGTGTTAACCTGTTCCTGCAATTTAGCCTCCAGAGAATCCACCCTTGACTGTTTTTCATCCAGAGCCTGTCTCACCCGACGCTGAAGAACACATATTTCTTTTTTCAGCTCAATTATTTGTTCAGTCTTGTGATCTATTTCTCTATTCTGTTTTTCTATTATCTCTTCTTTTTTTGTTATTTTGTGGTGAGCTTCTCCCACTTGGTGCTCAAGTCTCTCTAACTCTGCCTTGACATCACGGTGGATCGTACTAATTTGTTCTTGTATTTTCATTTGAAGGTCTCTATACGATATTTCTCTCTCCACTAACCCATATAGTTCGTTTGATTCCGCTGGAATCGCTCTGTCAGACTGTGAATTATTGACTATTTCTCGTGACATTTCTTTAAAAGCTTAATGCAACGTGTCGAAAGAAAAATACGTGTGCTTAATTATTTAACTTTAAAATAGTCCCTTTCTGAAAGGTTTCTGGTTTGCTAAACACAACTCGCTGTTTCTGAAAATGTTCCAAGTAAAACTGTGTTTGCAAAGGTGAAGAGGGGCTATTTATAGACTTTTGTGGCAGCGAATTTGACGTCAGCGCTCTTTGAGCCTTTGATCCTTTGTTTCATCACAGGATCACATGACAGCTGTGCGTAATTCTGCGCATACTCAGAGAATACCCATTGTGACGCACGGTTTTGTTTTGAATTTTTTTTAAATACCCTGAAAACACTCCAAACAGTGTTTCCAACTTAGCGATTTTGTCGCTATATTTAGGGAGTTTTCAAACCCCCCTTAGCGTCGTTTTTTTTTTTTTTTTCTAAAAAGCGACTTGCGACAAATCTGGCGGCTTTTTCTGGTGTTATTGGAGGCTTATTTATGACGACTTTTGACGTGAAAGCGCTTGTTGCTCTTACTCTCAACAAGCAGCGGGTGCTGCCGTGGGCACCTCGCTCGTGCCAAAGCGCTCACAGGCGGAGGATAGTCCTCCTCCAGCCGCTGTCAGGGCAGGAGATGTTCACGTGCGTCCAAACTGCAAATGAATCGCGCACGAGCAAAGCCGCCGCTCCCGCACTGACTGTAACGCAGTCAATTCTTCTTTTACTGTTATGCTGTTTTGTGGATCACAAGGTTTAAAACTACTTGTAAACACACACACATACAGTAACTCCACCCTAACCTGCAGCTGCAGCGCAATTAACAACGAAAATTGTTTGTAAACGTGTCCTGGAGTTTACAGGTGCAGACAGTGCAACAGCTTCCAGGTCATTTATTCTGCCAATATGGCAAGAAGGTAGTGATGGCCCGCTTGAAGCTGACGCTCCGGAGCGTGTGTCGAAAAAAACAACACACTGGTTCAGAAGCACTGTGTCGAGGCTTGCTTCGTTTGGCAAAAGTCACGTGACCAGTGACGTCCGAAGCTTCATTACGCACGTAACTGCTTCGGTACCTGATTCAAACGGATATAAGGAAGTGAATCATCCACGGGATTCGTGGAGTGTGTTGATGGTGACAGAGAGCGAAGAGGTGATCATTCCACTGACAGATATGGAGCCAGCGAGGAAGAGAGGACATTCTGGCGTGTGGGAATATTTTGAGTTGATTTTGCTCAATTCATTTTATCTGCCGAAGTGAAAAACTTGAAATGTCCAAAATCATGTTTTCATAATGTAAATATCATTACAGCATATGACTTCAGGAACACTTCCATGTGAATTAAAGCTAATGAAGACTACAAAAATGTATTTGACACTATACGTACATTCAGAGGTGTGGACTCGAGTCACATGACTTGGACTCGAGTCAGACTCGAGTCATTAATTTTATGACTTTAGACTTGACTTGAAAAAATGTTCTAAGACTTGTGACTTGACTTGGACTTTTACACCAATGACTTGGGACTTGAATTGGACTTGAACCGGTTTACTTGAAAAGACTTGATATTTTACCCCAAATATAAAATTTAACATGCATATTATATGGAGATTGAAAATGTGACGTCATTCACGGGTAGAACCGCAAAGGATTCTGGGAACTCGTGGCAAGCGGTACTACCGCACGCAGGCTTTCAATTAAAATCAGTTACACAGCGATAAAAAGAAACACAAAAATGTCAAGAAGCTGTTGTATTATTAACTGCAATAGCCGGTCGCATGACAGCCACGGGAAGCCGACGGGTAAAGAGATCGGTTGTTATCGGATTACGTCGTTGAAGAGAAATTGTTCGAGCCATGTTTCCGAAGTAACAAAGACGCGACTGGATTGCAGCCATTCAAAGACCAAATATAACGTCCCAGAACACTCCAGCTCACAGGTTAGTCTGCTCCAAGCATTTACACGAAGGTCAGTGTTTTTTAGTAGTTAATACGTCATTTTTCATAACATAATTGGTGATATAGGTTACAAGCAAGTCTGGCGCTGAACAGAAATTGTCGCGCTATGCTCCTTTATTTATTGTGCATAAATAGTAAATTGTCCTGACACAATATTGCGTTTCGCTTCTGTTATTATGGTACACTGATAAAAACATATACTTTTATTCACAGGATAAAACAGGTTTTTTGTATCACCAATTGTCCAGTACGATTACAGCATACAATATTGTTGTCACTGCTACATTTCTGTGATGCTACCAGAAGTTATTTCCACTACTAATTAATTACCGTTGAGCTCAAAGGTCCTATTAATAAACGGTTAAGGAATGTGTATTTATGACGACGATATGTGAGACTGGTAAACTTACCTTTGTTCATACGATGGTCTTTACTTTCTACACGGTGCATTTCAAGGTCCTGCACCCATCCGTCGGTAAACTGTACCTGGGCTTGTTGCAGTGACCTGAAGTTACTAAACTTCATGAGTGTATGCACTCACTCCAAGAACCGTATAATTATAAATATGCATATAAATATGCTAAGATGAGATAGCTGACTTCATCCAACTAGCAAATGTTGTCCAGGCTACGTTGGTGATACAGTTTTTTTTAATGTGTATGATATTTTTGTCATGCGATTTTAAAGCCGGTCCTACAACCGCATCCAAGAATAACATGCAGCTTATCTCAGAACTGTCGGTGAAAATTATTATTGGAGCTAGGTTTAATTGAGCTGCATTTTAAAGAGGTGCAATTTCACAATTTGTGTATATTTTCTAAGTTCACTATTTTGTCATGTGTTGAGAAAAACACAGATTTTAAAATTACATGGTCTAATATTTACATTTAGCATAACTGCAACATTATTTTTTCATTTTTTTTTTTTTAAAGACTCGAAAGGACTTGAAATTCAAAGTTTCAGACTTGTGACTTGACTCGGACTTTTACACCAGTGACTTGAGACTCGACTCTGACTTGCCTGACATTACTTGAGACTTGACTTGAGACTTGAGGATAAAGACTTGAGACTTACTTGAGACTTGCAAAACAATGACTTGGTCCCACCTCTGCGTACATTACATTGCTACACAGTTTAGAAAATCATTTTGTTTATTGTTTTTAGGTGATAGTCTGCAGGACCCAGGAATACCTGCATATCTACCAGCTTGCAGTGTAGTTCCTGCACTCCACAGCCTCTTCTGTTCCATGCAAGTGGATTTTCTCCAGGGCAGGAGAAACTATTTCTAAGAAAAGAAACAGACTCAGCCAGCACACAGTAACACTAATCCTCTTTTTAAATGTAAATAACAAAAGGGCTACCTGACATAGAGCATGTTTTTACTTTGCAAGTTCTTGATTAGGGGTGGGTTTTGATTATCGCCTTTCTGATTACAATCCATGCTAAATTGAATAAAGTGATATTGATTCATTAAAATCCCGTGTCGATTTGTAAATTAACGTTATTATGCCTGAAACGCCAGCATCTCAGGTTAAACCTCACAACATGTCGTCAAACACCATACAGCTAACACAGTAACTGGGAGCAGGTTTACGGATTCTGCATACAAACGTGAACACAGAGCGCGGACCCGACGCGTCAGAGTCAGATTTTGGTGCGTCGTCGGGTCCGCGCTGTGTTTGCCTCTCTTTTTTTCCGCTGGCTTCTGCAGCTGCAGGTTTCATAACTCTCTGTTTACATCTCTAATTAAGTCTCACATGTGTCAGCTTTCTTTTAATAGATACGAAATTATGGATATATACTGTTAAATGATCAGAATTGTAATATTTCTGACTGAGGCAAAACTTTCCAGATTCCAATCAAATTGAATCGGATCCTGTATCGAATCAAAAATGATTCTACAAATCAGTGACGATGCAGCCGTACTCAGCTCCCTAAGCATTTTCCCTTTCCAGTTCACAATCAATCCCACCCCTAGGTCAAAAATATGTATAGGACAATTGGCCTCATCTAATATTTTGTATGAACCTGTCCAGCTGTCCAGTGATTAAACGACAAGTAGATGGAGGCAGGACTTCACAGCAGGGGCATACTCCATAATGTGCTGTGCATTCTCATATGTATATTATATATATTGCTCACTTATTGTATTTACCAACATCAAGGAGTTATGAGCAAAGAAAGGCCACACCATAGTGCATGTTTAAATAGGGAAAGTTTATTGATCAAAATGTATTACGCAAATACGCATTACATTTTTTTCAGCCCCCCAATCGAGAAAACAAAACCAATTACATGTTCAAAGCAACGGAACGGTGGCCCAATATCAGAGAGAACTCCACTCTTGAGTGAGCAGCGATGATTGAGCAGTCCGTTTTATTTTGCAGATTCAAGCTGCTCTTCAAAATTTTCACCACCAGATGTCACCGGAGAGGACTGTGTTGAAAAGCTTCGAGTAATGAACCGTTTTTCAATACAAGCTTCAGTGCTTCGGAAAGCTTCATTTGGCCATCACTACAAGAAGGTCATAACTGCTTCAAGCACTGTCTATATCAGGGGTAGGCAACGCCAGGCTTCGAGGGCCGGTGTCCTGCAGGCTTTAGATCTCACCCTGGGTCAACACACCTGAATCAAATGATTAGTTCATTACCAGCCCCCTGGAGAACTTCAAGACATGTTGAGGAGGTAATTTAGCCATTTGAATCAGCTGTGTTGGTTCAAGGACACATCTAAAACCTGCAGGACTCTGAGACAGGAGAGTCAAGCTCTTCACGTTGAGGACCAAGATTCTCCTGTGTCGGGACCACATCAGTAGATGGTTCTGAGACTGGAGAAACAAGCTCCTCAGGTTCAGGAGCACTACTATGACAATTTCCCACATGCCAAAGCAACGGAGGAATGTGCTTCATTTGAGCACAACACACAGGGAACCAGCAGTCAGTGATGGGCAATAGAGGAAGCCTGGAAGCAAGAAGCAATCCTGGACTACAATAGGCACAAATACAGCTTGGATAACCTAGAGAGGATGTCAGTCAGTACAGCCTTCCCTTGTTAGCAAGTAAAACCTGGTTCCGTTTTGTTTCCTTGCTTTCGTGAATGAGAATAAGTTTCTAAATTAGCGGGGCCTGTGGAAGCGCAGACCTAACAGAGTGTGCCATGTGTTGTGCTGTGTGTCACGTCACATGTGTATTCATACCTCACAGTGAATATAAACCACTAAGCCCACCAGCTAAATCCTGCAACCACACAGACCATACTGATGGATTACCACAGAGTAAAAATGGCTTGAGCAAGAAAGATCAGAACTCAGCCTAAACCTCCTGTGAATGAGACGAACTGTGTTTGACCTCCAGTGGGACAGATCATCTTAGAATTGTAGACATATTCTTGCTCTATGACAGATTCCCCGACTCATCTTCAGCCTGTTTCCAGCATTTCCTTTTCTGTTAGCTGCCACTTTAGCCAAGCAGCAGCGTGAGTACAAATTACAACCTAAAAAAGCCAAAAAACTGTGACCTGTTCTCAGTTTTCTACCACGGTCTATCCATCTCTTAAATCTTAATGTTGATTCAGAGGTTTGCCTCTTATCTTTATTTAATTTAATAACAGTACAGTACTTTGTTTTTGGTAAGCATTGTTCTTAAGGTAAATATGTAAAAATTGTGTGTGTTTCAGTTCTGTGTCTTGTGTACTGTTTGTTCGTACATGTGTCTTTCTTGCTACTGTTACATCCAAATTTCCCCTTGTGGGACAATTCAAGGATTATTCTATTCTATGTCATTTGTTCACAGCCTCTCCCAGTCAGAGCTTTTCTCCATGCTTGTCTTACTGCACATGATGTTATTAGCACAACCACTTTAAAGGTGATAATTTAGGACTTCATCAATAACACAGACAGCAATGTAGTTAAACATCTTACACTTCATTTTTATTAGCAATGAACTTAACCTACATACACATTGTATTTATCACTACCACTCATTACAATATTCATTGTTTGCTCAAATGTAATTAATACTTTCATTTTTCTAAAAATACCTCAAAACACAATTGTATGGAAGTAATAAAACACAAACAAATCAGTAAAATATGTATTTTACAAAATTGTGCTAGATAACATTCTGCAGTATTGCACAAACTCTTTCCAATGACAAGTAAAATATAAACTATTTTGACCACTTTTTTCCATTTGACTGCATAAAAATGAACATTTACAAAGAGTTATCTTATCTTATCTAACTGTTAATTTAGACTTCATCATTATGCAATGCATACCCTGCTGCATCTAAGCCCAAACCAGTAACCAGGCAGAAGTACAGAACAGTGTCCCTGGTAAATGAAGAGGAATCAAACGGGGCTTGCGTTTGTGTGTGTGTATTTGTGTTTTAATACATGGTGGTGAAGCATCTTTTTTAAGACCCAAAGGGTTACTTTGGATATTTACAAGTCTGCTTTAACTCCAAATGATCAAAATTTAGATATCTATAAATTTCTAAGAGATCATAGTCATGTTTCTGCAGTCAAGCGACTAGTCTAAATTATGCGTGGTGACACTGCACTATTTTACAGAACCAGACTTCTAAAGGTCCAAACTAATCCTTTAACATTATATAGAAACATATGCACATTTACAAAAAACAACAAAAAGCAAAACAAAACAAATCGAGAACTCCAAGGAAGATCTCCTCTATTTTGTTCGCTAGCTGTCTAGCTTCACATGGTCACGTGTCGTGAGGGCAGCATAGTGAGGCTGCACTGACTTACAAAGCTTGCTCTACCCTAGGCAGTTCAAACACAGAACACGTCTTTGTACAAGCACAAGACACAGCAGTCGCTAAATAAACTAGAAAAGATTTGTCACCTGAACAGAGTTTGTGTGGATTCTATCAGTCATGTGTTAGCAGGGTGAACAGCAGTGGGCTGTGTTTATTCCTAGTGAGTCCAACTTCTTTACCAGCTTCTGGGGAAGTTAGGTTATATATTACCAGTAACTTTTCAGATCAAAAGGTGATAAAGTTCAGATTTTTTTTCACCATATCATTGATGAAACTTACTTTTTTTTTTTTTTTTTAATTTCAGCATCAGGGACAAGGCTGTTAATTGTTAAGGTCAAGGTTAAGCATGTGTACTCTGTGTGAACACTCGAGAGCAACAGAACATGATCTGGGATGCACTGAACAGGTTCCTGAAAACTGTGGAACAAACCAAAAATGCTTATAAATATGTGACCTCATGCAGTGTGTGCACTTAACAAACAATGAAAATAGAGATTTTCCATTATTAAAATATGTAAAAGGACTCTGATGTGTGAGTGACGTCTGTTGTTATATCTTACACCGATTAGTTTTCTCTGAAATGTAAAAAGAAGAAACAAACATGTACTCCCCCTCCGTCTGCTCTCACCTATCATTTTAGTGATAAATATGTCTTGAATTCTCGAATTGACTCGTTAAATATTTAACCTAATTAAACCCTAAAAATGGAGTCATAAGACTTTTGTCCAAATGTTACCTGCAGTCACAACAACAGTCACCGGAAGGGGCTGAATACTGCAAAGACCCCACAGAACAATCAGACAATCCACTGTCAGTAAATGTGAGTAAATCTGTGATTCTGTGAGTAACACACTGGCTCCACGTTATCTCATCTCAGTTTATCTCATGCAGCGCAGGGCTAAATTTAAAATTATTAAATACTTAAGACAATGTATATTCTTCTATGACAAAAAATACAAGTGTTCATTTAAGCAAATAAACAGAGCCGTAAGAGATGTTTTTCAGAAACTGTTGTCTTTATTTTGATTTGCAACTAACAAATTTTTAAAAAATTTGTAGTTTTTGTTGTGCTCTCTATTATGTGAACCCCTCACCTAATTTGTTATGTTTTTTAACAAATTAAACCCCAACAATCAAATGATCCCCTGTGAGCAAGCACTAGGCACGGTGGAAAGGAAAAACTCCCTTTAAACAGGAAGAAACCTTTGACAGAACCAGGCTCAGGAAGGGGCAGCCATCTGTCGCGACTGGTTGGGGGGTGAGAGGCAAAAGAAAAGAAAAATGAGAGCACAAGTTAGCTAAATGTTGCTTATGTTGTCTGATATGAACAACGTATGGTTTTCTGGACTGTGGATGAAAAGCAGTCCATCATTACTAGTCTTTAAAAAGGGACTAATCGATCACCAAGGTGGCAATATGGCTCAACGAGGCCATAGACAGAGTTAAATAGGCAATCACTGTTAAGCACTGAAAAGCCCCAGTAACCCGCAGCTATAATAAGGCCTACTGCGGCAACACCTAAACCTATTTTAAGTAGGCGTTTGGCACCATGACGCCATGAACCACTAGTCGGAGCCACGTCAGGAGATGGTTCTGAGACAGGAGAATCAAGCTCCTCAGGTTGAAGACCAAGATTCTCCTGTGTCGGAACCACGTCAGGAGGTGGTTCCAAAGCAGGAAAAAAAAGCTCCTCGGGTTCAGGAGCAAAATTCTCCTGTGTCAGGACCACAGGTGGTTCCAAGGCAGGAAAAAAAAGCTCCTCGGGTTCAGGAGCAAAATTCTCCTGTGTCAGGACCACAGGTGGTTCCAAGGCAGGAAAAAAAAGCTCCTCAGGTTCAGGAGCAAAATTCTCCAGCTGCAGAGCCTCCAGAGATTCCACCTGTGACTGTTGTTCTTGGTACTCAAGAGGCTCTAAAGTTTTCTTGAGTTCGTCTCTCTCCCTTTCAATAAGTGACAACTGAGCAGCAATGCTGCTGTTCTGTCTAAGGAGATATTCTTCCTTTTCCAGAAAGTCACGGTGCATCATTTGAACGGTGTTAACCTGTTCCTGCAATTTAGCCTCCAGAGAATCCACCCTTGACTGTTTTTCATCCAGAGCCTGTCTCACCCGACGCTGAAGAACACATATTTCTTTTTTCAGCTCAATTATTTGTTCAGTCTTGTGATCTATTTCTCTATTCTGTTTTTCTATTATCTCTTCTTTTTTTGTTATTTTGTGGTGAGCTTCTCCCACTTGGTGCTCAAGTCTCTCTAACTCTGCCTTGACATCACGGTGGATCGTACTAATTTGTTCTTGTATTTTCATTTGAAGGTCTCTATACGATATTTCTCTCTCCACTAACCCATATAGTTCGTTTGATTCCGCTGGAATCGCTCTGTCAGACTGTGAATTATTGACTATTTCTCGTGACATTTCTTTAAAAGCTTAATGCAACGTGTCGAAAGAAAAATACGTGTGCTTAATTATTTAACTTTAAAATAGTCCCTTTCTGAAAGGTTTCTGGTTTGCTAAACACAACTCGCTGTTTCTGAAAATGTTCCAAGTAAAACTGTGTTTGCAAAGGTGAAGAGGGGCTATTTATAGACTTTTGTGGCAGCGAATTTGACGTCAGCGCTCTTTGAGCCTTTGATCCTTTGTTTCATCACAGGATCACATGACAGCTGTGCGTAATTCTGCGCATACTCAGAGAATACCCATTGTGACGCACGGTTTTGTTTTGAATTTTTTTTAAATACCCTGAAAACACTCCAAACAGTGTTTCCAACTTAGCGATTTTGTCGCTATATTTAGGGAGTTTTCAAACCCCCCTTAGCGTCGTTTTTTTTTTTTTTTTCTAAAAAGCGACTTGCGACAAATCTGGCGGCTTTTTCTGGTGTTATTGGAGGCTTATTTATGACGACTTTTGACGTGAAAGCGCTTGTTGCTCTTACTCTCAACAAGCAGCGGGTGCTGCCGTGGGCACCTCGCTCGTGCCAAAGCGCTCACAGGCGGAGGATAGTCCTCCTCCAGCCGCTGTCAGGGCAGGAGATGTTCACGTGCGTCCAAACTGCAAATGAATCGCGCACGAGCAAAGCCGCCGCTCCCGCACTGACTGTAACGCAGTCAATTCTTCTTTTACTGTTATGCTGTTTTGTGGATCACAAGGTTTAAAACTACTTGTAAACACACACACATACAGTAACTCCACCCTAACCTGCAGCTGCAGCGCAATTAACAACGAAAATTGTTTGTAAACGTGTCCTGGAGTTTACAGGTGCAGACAGTGCAACAGCTTCCAGGTCATTTATTCTGCCAATATGGCAAGAAGGTAGTGATGGCCCGCTTGAAGCTGACGCTCCGGAGCGTGTGTCGAAAAAAACAACACACTGGTTCAGAAGCACTGTGTCGAGGCTTGCTTCGTTTGGCAAAAGTCACGTGACCAGTGACGTCCGAAGCTTCATTACGCACGTAACTGCTTCGGTACCTGATTCAAACGGATATAAGGAAGTGAATCATCCACGGGATTCGTGGAGTGTGTTGATGGTGACAGAGAGCGAAGAGGTGATCATTCCACTGACAGATATGGAGCCAGCGAGGAAGAGAGGACATTCTGGCGTGTGGGAATATTTTGAGTTGATTTTGCTCAATTCATTTTATCTGCCGAAGTGAAAAACTTGAAATGTCCAAAATCATGTTTTCATAATGTAAATATCATTACAGCATATGACTTCAGGAACACTTCCATGTGAATTAAAGCTAATGAAGACTACAAAAATGTATTTGACACTATACGTACATTCAGAGGTGTGGACTCGAGTCACATGACTTGGACTCGAGTCAGACTCGAGTCATTAATTTTATGACTTTAGACTTGACTTGAAAAAATGTTCTAAGACTTGTGACTTGACTTGGACTTTTACACCAATGACTTGGGACTTGAATTGGACTTGAACCGGTTTACTTGAAAAGACTTGATATTTTACCCCAAATATAAAATTTAACATGCATATTATATGGAGATTGAAAATGTGACGTCATTCACGGGTAGAACCGCAAAGGATTCTGGGAACTCGTGGCAAGCGGTACTACCGCACGCAGGCTTTCAATTAAAATCAGTTACACAGCGATAAAAAGAAACACAAAAATGTCAAGAAGCTGTTGTATTATTAACTGCAATAGCCGGTCGCATGACAGCCACGGGAAGCCGACGGGTAAAGAGATCGGTTGTTATCGGATTACGTCGTTGAAGAGAAATTGTTCGAGCCATGTTTCCGAAGTAACAAAGACGCGACTGGATTGCAGCCATTCAAAGACCAAATATAACGTCCCAGAACACTCCAGCTCACAGGTTAGTCTGCTCCAAGCATTTACACGAAGGTCAGTGTTTTTTAGTAGTTAATACGTCATTTTTCATAACATAATTGGTGATATAGGTTACAAGCAAGTCTGGCGCTGAACAGAAATTGTCGCGCTATGCTCCTTTATTTATTGTGCATAAATAGTAAATTGTCCTGACACAATATTGCGTTTCGCTTCTGTTATTATGGTACACTGATAAAAACATATACTTTTATTCACAGGATAAAACAGGTTTTTTGTATCACCAATTGTCCAGTACGATTACAGCATACAATATTGTTGTCACTGCTACATTTCTGTGATGCTACCAGAAGTTATTTCCACTACTAATTAATTACCGTTGAGCTCAAAGGTCCTATTAATAAACGGTTAAGGAATGTGTATTTATGACGACGATATGTGAGACTGGTAAACTTACCTTTGTTCATACGATGGTCTTTACTTTCTACACGGTGCATTTCAAGGTCCTGCACCCATCCGTCGGTAAACTGTACCTGGGCTTGTTGCAGTGACCTGAAGTTACTAAACTTCATGAGTGTATGCACTCACTCCAAGAACCGTATAATTATAAATATGCATATAAATATGCTAAGATGAGATAGCTGACTTCATCCAACTAGCAAATGTTGTCCAGGCTACGTTGGTGATACAGTTTTTTTTAATGTGTATGATATTTTTGTCATGCGATTTTAAAGCCGGTCCTACAACCGCATCCAAGAATAACATGCAGCTTATCTCAGAACTGTCGGTGAAAATTATTATTGGAGCTAGGTTTAATTGAGCTGCATTTTAAAGAGGTGCAATTTCACAATTTGTGTATATTTTCTAAGTTCACTATTTTGTCATGTGTTGAGAAAAACACAGATTTTAAAATTACATGGTCTAATATTTACATTTAGCATAACTGCAACATTATTTTTTCATTTTTTTTTTTTTAAAGACTCGAAAGGACTTGAAATTCAAAGTTTCAGACTTGTGACTTGACTCGGACTTTTACACCAGTGACTTGAGACTCGACTCTGACTTGCCTGACATTACTTGAGACTTGACTTGAGACTTGAGGATAAAGACTTGAGACTTACTTGAGACTTGCAAAACAATGACTTGGTCCCACCTCTGCGTACATTACATTGCTACACAGTTTAGAAAATCATTTTGTTTATTGTTTTTAGGTGATAGTCTGCAGGACCCAGGAATACCTGCATATCTACCAGCTTGCAGTGTAGTTCCTGCACTCCACAGCCTCTTCTGTTCCATGCAAGTGGATTTTCTCCAGGGCAGGAGAAACTATTTCTAAGAAAAGAAACAGACTCAGCCAGCACACAGTAACACTAATCCTCTTTTTAAATGTAAATAACAAAAGGGCTACCTGACATAGAGCATGTTTTTACTTTGCAAGTTCTTGATTAGGGGTGGGTTTTGATTATCGCCTTTCTGATTACAATCCATGCTAAATTGAATAAAGTGATATTGATTCATTAAAATCCCGTGTCGATTTGTAAATTAACGTTATTATGCCTGAAACGCCAGCATCTCAGGTTAAACCTCACAACATGTCGTCAAACACCATACAGCTAACACAGTAACTGGGAGCAGGTTTACGGATTCTGCATACAAACGTGAACACAGAGCGCGGACCCGACGCGTCAGAGTCAGATTTTGGTGCGTCGTCGGGTCCGCGCTGTGTTTGCCTCTCTTTTTTTCCGCTGGCTTCTGCAGCTGCAGGTTTCATAACTCTCTGTTTACATCTCTAATTAAGTCTCACATGTGTCAGCTTTCTTTTAATAGATACGAAATTATGGATATATACTGTTAAATGATCAGAATTGTAATATTTCTGACTGAGGCAAAACTTTCCAGATTCCAATCAAATTGAATCGGATCCTGTATCGAATCAAAAATGATTCTACAAATCAGTGACGATGCAGCCGTACTCAGCTCCCTAAGCATTTTCCCTTTCCAGTTCACAATCAATCCCACCCCTAGGTCAAAAATATGTATAGGACAATTGGCCTCATCTAATATTTTGTATGAACCTGTCCAGCTGTCCAGTGATTAAACGACAAGTAGATGGAGGCAGGACTTCACAGCAGGGGCATACTCCATAATGTGCTGTGCATTCTCATATGTATATTATATATATTGCTCACTTATTGTATTTACCAACATCAAGGAGTTATGAGCAAAGAAAGGCCACACCATAGTGCATGTTTAAATAGGGAAAGTTTATTGATCAAAATGTATTACGCAAATACGCATTACATTTTTTTCAGCCCCCCAATCGAGAAAACAAAACCAATTACATGTTCAAAGCAACGGAACGGTGGCCCAATATCAGAGAGAACTCCACTCTTGAGTGAGCAGCGATGATTGAGCAGTCCGTTTTATTTTGCAGATTCAAGCTGCTCTTCAAAATTTTCACCACCAGATGTCACCGGAGAGGACTGTGTTGAAAAGCTTCGAGTAATGAACCGTTTTTCAATACAAGCTTCAGTGCTTCGGAAAGCTTCATTTGGCCATCACTACAAGAAGGTCATAACTGCTTCAAGCACTGTCTATATCAGGGGTAGGCAACGCCAGGCTTCGAGGGCCGGTGTCCTGCAGGCTTTAGATCTCACCCTGGGTCAACACACCTGAATCAAATGATTAGTTCATTACCAGCCCCCTGGAGAACTTCAAGACATGTTGAGGAGGTAATTTAGCCATTTGAATCAGCTGTGTTGGTTCAAGGACACATCTAAAACCTGCAGGACTCTGAGACAGGAGAGTCAAGCTCTTCACGTTGAGGACCAAGATTCTCCTGTGTCGGGACCACATCAGTAGATGGTTCTGAGACTGGAGAAACAAGCTCCTCAGGTTCAGGAGCACTACTATGACAATTTCCCACATGCCAAAGCAACGGAGGAATGTGCTTCATTTGAGCACAACACACAGGGAACCAGCAGTCAGTGATGGGCAATAGAGGAAGCCTGGAAGCAAGAAGCAATCCTGGACTACAATAGGCACAAATACAGCTTGGATAACCTAGAGAGGATGTCAGTCAGTACAGCCTTCCCTTGTTAGCAAGTAAAACCTGGTTCCGTTTTGTTTCCTTGCTTTCGTGAATGAAAATAAGTTTCTAAATTAGCGGGGCCTGTGGAAGCGCAGACCTAACAGAGTGTGCCATGTGTTGTGCTGTGTGTCACGTCACATGTGTATTCATACCTCACAGTGAATATAAACCACTAAGCCCACCAGCTAAATCCTGCAACCACACAGACCATACTGATGGATTACCACAGAGTAAAAATGGCTTGAGCAAGAAAGATCAGAACTCAGCCTAAACCTCCTGTGAATGAGACGAACTGTGTTTGACCTCCAGTGGGACAGATCATCTTAGAATTGTAGACATATTCTTGCTCTATGACAGATTCCCCGACTCATCTTCAGCCTGTTTCCAGCATTTCCTTTTCTGTTAGCTGCCACTTTAGCCAAGCAGCAGCGTGAGTACAAATTACAACCTAAAAAAGCCAAAAAACTGTGACCTGTTCTCAGTTTTCTACCACGGTCTATCCATCTCTTAAATCTTAATGTTGATTCAGAGGTTTGCCTCTTTATTTAATTTAATAACAGTACAGTACTTTGTTTTTGGTAAGCATTGTTCTTAAGGTAAATATGTAAAAATTGTGTGTGTTTCAGTTCTGTGTCTTGTGTACTGTTTGTTCGTACATGTGTCTTTCTTGCTACTGTTACATCCAAATTTCCCCTTGTGGGACAATTCAAGGATTATTCTATTCTATGTCATTTGTTCACAGCCTCTCCCAGTCAGAGCTTTTCTCCATGCTTGTCTTACTGCACATGATGTTATTAGCACAACCACTTTAAAGGTGATAATTTAGGACTTCATCAATAACACAGACAGCAATGTAGTTAAACATCTTACACTTCATTTTTATTAGCAATGAACTTAACCTACATACACATTGTATTTATCACTACCACTCATTACAATATTCATTGTTTGCTCAAATGTAATTAATACTTTCATTTTTCTAAAAATACCTCAAAACACAATTGTATGGAAGTAATAAAACACAAACAAATCAGTAAAATATGTATTTTACAAAATTGTGCTAGATAACATTCTGCAGTATTGCACAAACTCTTTCCAATGACAAGTAAAATATAAACTATTTTGACCACTTTTTTCCATTTGACTGCATAAAAATGAACATTTACAAAGAGTTATCTTATCTTATCTAACTGTTAATTTAGACTTCATCATTATGCAATGCATACCCTGCTGCATCTAAGCCCAAACCAGTAACCAGGCAGAAGTACAGAACAGTGTCCCTGGTAAATGAAGAGGAATCAAACGGGGCTTGCGTTTGTGTGTGTGTATTTGTGTTTTAATACATGGTGGTGAAGCATCTTTTTTAAGACCCAAAGGGTTACTTTGGATATTTACAAGTCTGCTTTAACTCCAAATGATCAAAATTTAGATATCTATAAATTTCTAAGAGATCATAGTCATGTTTCTGCAGTCAAGCGACTAGTCTAAATTATGCGTGGTGACACTGCACTATTTTACAGAACCAGACTTCTAAAGGTCCAAACTAATCCTTTAACATTATATAGAAACATATGCACATTTACAAAAAACAACAAAAAGCAAAACAAAACAAATCGAGAACTCCAAGGAAGATCTCCTCTATTTTGTTCGCTAGCTGTCTAGCTTCACATGGTCACGTGTCGTGAGGGCAGCATAGTGAGGCTGCACTGACTTACAAAGCTTGCTCTACCCTAGGCAGTTCAAACACAGAACACGTCTTTGTACAAGCACAAGACACAGCAGTCGCTAAATAAACTAGAAAAGATTTGTCACCTGAACAGAGTTTGTGTGGATTCTATCAGTCATGTGTTAGCAGGGTGAACAGCAGTGGGCTGTGTTTATTCCTAGTGAGTCCAACTTCTTTACCAGCTTCTGGGGAAGTTAGGTTATATATTACCAGTAACTTTTCAGATCAAAAGGTGATAAAGTTCAGATTTTTTTTCACCATATCATTGATGAAACTTACTTTTTTTTTTTTAAATTTCAGCATCAGGGACAAGGCTGTTAATTGTTAAGGTCAAGGTTAAGCATGTGTACTCTGTGTGAACACTCGAGAGCAACAGAACATGATCTGGGATGCACTGAACAGGTTCCTGAAAACTGTGGAACAAACCAAAAATGCTTATAAATATGTGACCTCATGCAGTGTGTGCACTTAACAAACAATGAAAATAGAGATTTTCCATTATTAAAATATGTAAAAGGACTCTGATGTGTGAGTGACGTCTGTTGTTATATCTTACACCGATTAGTTTTCTCTGAAATGTAAAAAGAAGAAACAAACATGTACTCCCCCTCCGTCTGCTCTCACCTATCATTTTAGTGATAAATATGTCTTGAATTCTCGAATTGACTCGTTAAATATTTAACCTAATTAAACCCTAAAAATGGAGTCATAAGACTTTTGTCCAAATGTTACCTGCAGTCACAACAACAGTCACCGGAAGGGGCTGAATACTGCAAAGACCCCACAGAACAATCAGACAATCCACTGTCAGTAAATGTGAGTAAATCTGTGATTCTGTGAGTAACACACTGGCTCCAGTTTGGAGGCTGAAGTGGAGCTCTCCCTCGCCAGGCCGACAGCCGTCTGTGTCACAGTTAATCTCATGCAGTGCTGATTTAAAAACTCTCACATATTTGGACAATCTATAATCTTCTAACACAAAAACATACAAATGTTCATTGAAGTAAACACACAGAACAGTAGCAGATTATTTTAAATGTGTTTTATTTATTTTCATTTGCTGCTAACTGCCTTGTTTTCATTTGTAGTTTTTGTAGTAGGAAGAACTACAAAATCTACAAATAAAAGTGCAGTTAACAAATGTAGTGCTCTCCACTATGTGAACCCCTCACCTGAATTTTTTAGGTTTTTCAGTTCAAGCCAATTAAATGAAATCTAAAAATTCAGCCCCAACAATCAAATGATCCCCTATGAGCAAGCACTCTGGCAACGGTGGAGAGGAAAAACTCCCTTTTAACAGGAAGAAACCTCTGGCAGAACCAGGCTCAGGGAGGGGCGGTCTTCTGCCATGACTGGTTGGGGGGTGAGGGGCAAAATAAAATCAAACATAAAGGAGAGCACAGCGTATTTATAAGATAAAGTTTTATAAAAATTTTATAAGATCAGATTATTATCAGGGGTGCACATAAGTGGTCCGCAGGTGCACATGCGATCTTGAGGAGATCTAAACAAACTCCTCCTCCAGAAAATCTTATGTACGCAAACACGCATTGCAAATTCTTATCTGGTGCGCGTCTTTTATTTTGACAGCGCATGCGGACCACTTATGTGCACCCCTGATAATAATCATGACCCCACAGAGCGGGACATTCACTCAGCCAAAGAGGTTTGAGATGGCCCAGCAAGCTGCAGGAACAACAATGGCCACTGTGGCAACACCCAAGCCTACTTTACACCACCAAGTATGGGTCTCCACAGTTTCCTTGAGTTCTGCATTGTCTTTTCTAAGCTGTGCGTTCTCCTGCATGAGTTTATCTACCTTACTTTGGACCTCGCACACCTCAGCACGAAGGCTCCTTATCGCCTTAAGGTGACCCTCTTCCTTTATCTGAGCCTTTGTAATCAACGTCTGCATTGTACCACTCAGTCTGTTAAAAGGCTGATCAATGTTTGGTACAGAGCGTAAATTATTTAACCTTTCCTCTGCCATTTTTTTTTTAAATTGACCGCACAGTGTCACGGTGTATTAGCTTTTTGAAAGGTTCCTGGTTTCTGAAAATGCTCCAAAGTAAACTGTGTTAAACGAGCTCTTATTTATAGACTATGGACACTGTGACGTCATATTCTTTGCCACTATAGTGGCAAAGAATATGACGTCACAGTGATCGTTTGAGAAGATCAAAGGAGCGCTGTGGATCATTCTGCGCATGCTCAGATCATGCGAATTTCCTGTTGTCTATCACATATGGGCTGTATCCCAATTCAGGGTCTGCAGCCTTAAAGTCCTCAAGGGCCGCGTACTCAAAGACCGCTAAGGCCGGAAGTGCGAGGCTTGTGAAATGGCAACCCGTTCTCACTCCCGACACGTAAAATAATGATGATTTGTCGCGTCCCTTAACTTCTCATGCTGACGCTAAAGGTATCCTTCCACGTTTTTATGTGACGCTGTGGGTTGTCAATTCATTCCAATATGAACCCGCTCGCGCGATCAGAGACGCTTCGAGCAGAGGCTCCAGCCATCCATTTACTCCAATAATAATCCCGTCACAGCGAAACATGACGCTGTGAAGCACAATCTAACTGGAGAACCGGGGACCCTCTCCGCGAACGGGTTTTTCTCCCTAATTTAATGCTTTCTTTTAATGGACATCGTTAACATTTCTCAACAAAAACACATGAAAGTATCACTGATAATGCAACAATAAAATCGCTTCATGTTGTGGCCATCACACAGTGTTTTCCAAACTGATTCACGAGCTGAAAGTGCTCAGATTTAACGTACATAATCCTTTGTTAGGTTTATTATTTTCATTTCACACGTAAAACACATTTATAGATTCATCCACCACTCCTGTTAGTTTTGGATGTGCTCGGCTCCAACCAATCAGATGCAACCTGTGTAAGCAAAGGATGATGGGAGAATGGAGAGACCCATTTATAAGAATAAGAAAATGAGGCGGAACTGATTGATTCTAATGCAGGTATGTAAAAAATACATATTTAAAGTAATAGGGCAGCACGGTGGTTAGCACTGTTGCCGCACAGCAAGAAGGTCCTGAGTTCAATTCCACCATCAGGCTGGGGTCTTTCTGTGTGGAGTTTGCAAGTTCTCCCCGTGTTTGCGTGGGTTCCCTCTGGGTACTCCGGCTTCCTCCCACCGTCCAAAGACATGCAGCTTGTGGGGATAGGTTAATTGGATAATCCAAATTGCCACTAGGTGTGAATGTGAGTGTGAATGGTTGTCTGTCCCTATGTGTTAGCCCTGCGACAGACTGGCGACCTGTCCAGGGTGTATCCCGCCTTTCGCCCTATGTCAGCTGGGATAGGCTCCAGCGCCCCCCGCGACCCTGAAAAGGATAAGCGGAAGCGAATGGATGGGTGGATGGATGGATGGATCTTGATGTGTGTTTCAAAGTTTGTTTTTCATAAAAGCTTCAAACAAACAGAGGTGACTGATCTCGAAACGGTTTAATGCATTTAAAAATGACTACAGCTACCGTCAGCATGCTTGCTAGGTAACGACTACACGTGGCTACTGCAGCATTAGCCATTTAATCCAACGATGATGGATTAAATCTATTACAAACGTTAAAGGACTTGTGTGCTGCAAAATACCCTCACATGGTGCGTAAAGCAGTTTTTGCATTAGAGTTCTGCTAGCTTTTTATAAACTGATGATGCTAACGTTAATTGCTAACGTTAACTGGAGCGCCAAGACTGAAAATCATTTGAGTTGCATTAGTTATGCGTTTATGTCACAGAGTTCTGCAAAAATCTCTTTCCTCTTTAGCTTGAAAATGAGCGATTCAGAGGATCCCGAGCTGGAGGAAGAGCTTCAGGCTGCTGACGAACTCCTTCAAGATATGCAGGTAATATTTTTAGTGGAAACAGTTGTTAAAGAGGGAACACGCTTGTCTAATATTTTGTACGGAGTAAACGTTATATTATTTGAAATTTTTTTTTATATATGTGTATATATAAGTTTGTCAAATTAAGTTGGTTAACTTAAGATGTTTGATAATCTTTGCTTTATGGACTGTATTTTAGGTGTTCCCTTTTTTCCTTGTTAATTGCGTAGAATGATGCACAGAGTGAACCTCAGCCAAGACCAGTGCGCTGGAAAACACGTGACAGACAGACAGGGAGATTTTATTCCTCAAAGACCATCAACCAGTCGATGTACTAGTTGCATGCCACGTGGTCAGTGTTCACACAACCAATGATTTTATCTCACAACTTGTTTTCACCAAAGAATTTCAGTAAGTAAATATTCTTCAATCTCTTTTTTTCCTCCCAGTGTCCAGAGAGCAGCATCAATGTCCACGTGAAGAACCTAGTTATGTTGCCAGTGTCAACCCAACAAAAGGTACTTTACCTTCTTGTATATGTTGTGATTTCTGTTTACTTTTATATTTGTTGTTATAGTTGAGTTAGGCAGGGCTTTTGTGCAGTCCTAAGAAACATACTGCCTAGAGTGTTTTTCACTTTGTGGAAGAGTTTCTTCCTTTATTTTTTTTCTGTTAGTGTATGGAACTGAGGTGCTTCGTCAGGAGCTCCTTCAGTTGTTGGAGGATGGAGAAGAGGACGCAGCCATGACTTGTGAGACGTCGTCTGAGTCAGCTGCTACTCACTGGGCGATCAGAAATATGGTGTCCTCGCAAAAGTGGAAAGAGGCCAGGCCTTGTCTTATAGATAATATGTTAGCTACTCTGGATCCACAGTCACACCGTGTGTGTCAGTGTGGCAAACAAGTAGTTGTGAGGTGTCTGGACTGCCTGCCTCTCCCATTCCTTTGTGCTGACTGTGATATTGCAGTTCACACACGCTTTGTCCTGCACAACAGAGAGGCAGTAACAGGAGGGTTTTTGCAGCCTTCATCACAGTTTAGGTACGGTTTTTAAGTCTTATGCATTTCTTGCTATGTACTATGAGTGGGTGCTGTTATTGTATATTTGTTGTGTATCAGTTAATTTCCAATTCCTTTTTATATATATATATTGTGTGTTTTAATGTTAGTTCGGCTGTTGCCTGTGCAAAGGCCAGAACATGTGTGTGACTGCCCAGCAGGTAACGTTGAGGTTTCACGCGGCGCAATTGTGGCTCTTGTAACCATAAATGGTAAGTTGCCCTTTTGTCACACACTACATACACAATAGATGTGTTTGGAGGTTTTATTGCAAATTGTGCATTGCTATCTTGGTTTGAATTACCCTCGGCCCGCAGTATATGTGGGCACCTGTCAAAGGTCATTTGGATTTACCAGACCGATTTGAAAACAACATGAAAAAAATGAATGCTTTGAGCCATGACTGAATTTATCCTGATCCTTTCTAAAGGCCGTTATAACCTTGCACTGCCAGTGGTGAGCTGCACCAGCTGTGGCCTAATGTGGTCCCCCTCAGTTAAGGACATCCTGGGTAGTGGATATTGGCCTGGCACCTTAAATTTCTGCACCCTGTTTTCAATGGATGTCTTTCAGTCTTTCTATGACATTAAGAAGGCTGCACCAGGGATGTCACTTAAGGCATTTGTCAAAGTGCTGGATGAACGAACAGCCATTTTGGAAGGGTGAGTTTCTAAATTTGCCAAGTTTAAGGAAATTGTGTAAATCAATGTTTATGATGACTGTCCTTGAATATTCTGTTGTATGTCCTCTATGTAAAAGACTGGCCGAATATCAGCTGATGCCTTCAGTAAAAGTTTCTTGGAGTGGAGTGCTGTAAAGTTTGAGGTGGACAGGATGTGCAAGGAGCCATGCTTTAGCTGCCCTGCCTGCACTCCAGACATGCTTGCCGTCTCAGTTGATGGAAACCGCAAGCTTTATCGCTTTCAGTCTAATGCAAGGTACGTTATGCATTGTGTACATAAGTCAAATATGGATTTGTAGAAAGATGTGTGTGTGTATACATATATGGATGGGTGGATATTTATTTTATTTTTCTCTTAGTGTTGTCGTAATACTATTTACTTTATCTTAATGTGTACTTAATTTTGTCACCATGTGTATTTAAAAAAAAAAAAAAACAACAACAACAACATGATTTTTATTTTGTGTTGTCAGTGCTGTCCTGGGGAGATATGAGGTCTCGTGTAACTTAAGGCTAATTCAGCTAATTGTTATGCATTTGTTTTAAAAAGTTTGTCCCTGATAGGGCTTAATCATGCCGAGTCTTTTATGTTAAAATCTTTGGGTGTATAGGTCCCAGGGAAAGGGTTGTGCGGATCTTCATCTTGGACTGCAGCAAAGGAGTCGTCCAAAAAGTCCACTGGGAAGTTGGATGAAGAGGGCGTGGAAATAGCTGTTTGTCACCACGGAGTCCTCTTAGCTGCATTGAACATGTTTCGAGGGGAGATCTTTGCTTACCCTCTTTTTCTCCAGAGGAAGTTGGCAGCTAGCTTCCCAGGACATATTACGTTCCTTTGCTCCGATGTGGCCTGTAAATATTTCCCCCTATTTAACCAAGGTGGCTCAGCAGTGCCCTGAGCTGAGGAACCTCTTGTCAATGCGTCCTTTTCTCTCCGTCATGCATGCAAAGGCTCACACTTGGAAATGCGAGGTATACTGCAGCCTCGATACGCGCTTCGCGGAAACGCCCCCTCCATTACTCGACACACGCTCCGAAGCCTCGATACAGAACGACCCATCACTACCTGCCCGGGTGTGGCAGCGTGTGTGGAGTTTTGGAGCGAGTGTGCGGAGGAGCTGTGGCGGTGACTGTGTGGAAGAGGAAGCGTGTGTGTGGATTTCCCCCCTCCTTCTCTCCTTGGAGCGCTGGACCCCCCTCCCAACTCACTGTACATATATATAGCACTGAGGTGATCCCTGTTGTAAATAAATCTCCTTTTGTTCTCTGAGAAAGAACTGTCTGCGCGTGAGTCCATTCAGTAGCCATGACAGATCTGTTTCTTGTGTGGTAAGCTTCCTGCTTTTATGATCCTTTTTGGTGAGCAGCAGGTCACACAAACATGAGAATGAGAATAAGTTTCTAAATTAGCTGTGGAAGCACACAGCAAAATCTCCAGTGTTAAATTAACACTATAGAGTGTCTATATATGGGTCCACACCTCTGAGTGTTAAATACAACACTGTTGAGTGTTAAATTACAGTTTTTTTTATAGCCGCTAGGACAAATTTCTCAATACTTACGTCACTTTTGCAAAACTCCTCACACAGTGAGCACAACAGAAGTCTATGTGGGCTAAACTGAGGATCAGTTATCATTGTTTTGGCACAAAATGCATTCAATGACTACATCTCTCAAATTTCATGAATTATTTTCTCACTCAGACACAACTGCCAAAAATCTTTGTACGTACAGGACATTTTGCATGTACTTACATACTGTTTTCAAAACTTAAACTTATGGTCAAAACAATAACATAATGCAAAACTGAATAAGACAGCAAAATTCAACAGCAATATTTTATTGAAACATATTTTAAATCTAAAAGTGCAGTTTAACCAGCAACAGCTGATTCTCATTGTAGATGAACATCTACACAGGTGTTACGCCTTCAATTTCATTACAAAAGGAGACAACTGCTGAATAGGTTTGTTTTGTGATGTAAACATGGACCCAGCCAGAAATGGAGAAGTGGCTGAAAGAGGAAGAAGAGTGGCTGGGAGGGGGCGAGGTATGCGTGGTGGAAGAAGAATAAGAGGAAGATCAAGAGCTGTAGTCTCAGATAAGATCAGAGCTACTGTAATTGATCATGTAGTAAATCATGGTCACTCAATGAGAGAGGCTGGTCAGAGAGTGCAGCCAAATCTGCAACGCTCTACAGTGGCATCTATTGTTAGAGTTTTCCGGCAAACCAACAGGTAACTTGTATTCTGCAGGGGCATTTGCACATTTCAGAAGTAAATAAGCTTTTGTGTAATTTTTGTTGCATTTCTGCTTAGGACTCAACAGTTACCTCACATAGGAGGGAGAGGACGGATGTTCACTGATGTGCAGGAAACTGCCATTGTTGATATGGTCATCAGAAACAATGGGATAAAACTCACTGAAATTAGACAGAGTCTTGGCAGACAACGTTACTTTCGCAAATATTCACAGTGTAAGCATAACAACAATTTCTAAAGTCCAGAAAAAACATCAGGTCAGGATGAAACCGTTGTATACTGTGCCTTTTGAGAGGAACTCTGAACATGTCAAGCAACTCAGGAACCAGTATGTCCAGGTAAGATCACAATAAAATACAGATCTGTTTTTGAACAAAACCAAACACACACAAAGACAATTTTTACAAATTTACTACTGTAACAGCTTATGTTGCCTTGTGGATTTATGTTAGAGAGTCATGGAGATTGAAGGCAGGCAAACGCACCACATTTTCATCTTTGTGGATGAGGCAGGTTTCAACTTGGCCAAAGCACGGCGACGAGGGAGGAATGTGATTGGGAAGAGAGCCACAGTGACTGTCCCAGGCCAGAGGGGTGCCAACATCACAATGTGCGCAGCAATATCCACCGATGGACTGCTGTTACACAGACCACTAATTGGGCCATACAACACTGAACGGCTCCTTGCGTTCCTGCATGATCTCTATGGACGGGTTGTGCTAGGTGAGGAAAGGGATGCAGAGAGAAGGAATCAGCCAACATTTATAATTGTATGGGACAACGTGGCATTTCATCACTCCCGTGCAGTCACCAAGTGGTTTGCAGCCCATCCCAGAATGGAGTCTCTTTTCCTCCCACCTTACTCTCCATTCCTCAACCCCATAGAGGAATTCTTTTCCTCATGGCGGTGGAAGCTTTACCACCATCATCCACATGATCAAATGTCCCTCCTGGATGCAATGAATGCTGGATGCCTGGAAATATCAGCAGAAGATTGCCAGGGATGGATCAGGCATGCCAGGAGATTCTTTCCTAGGTGTATCGCCCTAGATGACATAAGATGTGATGTGGATGAGAACCTGTGGCCAAATGGAGAAGACCGAGTAGATTAGCATTACTATTGTATGTGTATCAGTGGATGGTGTGTATACAAATTCTTGTATTTTGGGATTACTTAGTGCAAAAAAATAAAAATACATAAACATAAACATAAATACATGATGTCTGATTCATTCCAGTAACATATATTGAAATTATAAACAGAGATGTGTCCTTGTTTTACACAAGAAAACACTGTGTAATGCTACATGTTGTTAGTGTTTTTTAGGTCATTGTTTTGTGGGTGACAAAGTGTGTTTGTCGGCTGTCAACCTTTGCTAGTGTTCTGGAAGAATGAGTTTATTTGAGACCTGAATAAAGTGTTTTGGTAGTTGTAGTGCATTTTGAATGTGAAATGAACTGCTTTGCCAAGCTGAAGGTCAGTTAGAGGAGTTGTGTGAAGAGTTTTGCAAAAGTGACCTAAGTATTGAGAAATGTGTCCTAGTGGCTGTAAAAAAAAAAACAAAAAAAAAAACCTGTAACACTTTTGACAGTGTTATATGTTTAAAAGTAACCTAGTCAGTTTTGAAAATTAACAATGGCTAACACTGAGCAGTGCTGATTTTCTAACACTGGAATATTTCTAACATTTTGAGTTATTTTCCAGTGTTAGAAAATCAGCACTACTAGCACGTAGAGGCCTCCTCTGTGCTACGATAAGCCAGCCAAACACTGGCTGTAGCTTCAGATGTCCTGCACAAACATGAGAGGCAGCAGTGCTCTTATAACACTCAGCAAGAAGGTGAAGATCAAAAGTCAAAAAGATTTCTTTGAGTTTATTGCTGTTTATTGCTTTATGTCCCTCCTTTTAACTTTTTGTCCCTTGCATCATATCCTTTCTAGGTTTTTAATGACGTTTGAGTTTTGTATTCTTCATGTATGAGTGTAGTTTTACGGTGGTTTAAAGACCCATCTAAGAATGGGCACAGTAAGCAACCCTAGGCTACATATGTGCTTCTAGAAAGTGCTGCAGGAACAAACCTGAAATGCCTGAAATAAGTTTGCATTTTGCACTTACTGGTCCCTTTTCTCTCAAATCCTGTGGGTTATATTTTCTGAACAGTTCACAAGTTCTGTGGGTAAGTTACAAGTTACATTTTTGAGAGGTGGAAATAAAGCAAGTAAAAAGTAGACATAAAGCGAAAAATAGAGCAATCTACTAATAGTATTTCCTACATGACAACTCTGTACAGAGAGGGTGGTAATGCACGTATTTGCTGGCGAGAATCCAAATAGCATTCTGGGTATTTCACACATAGTATTGCACCTTTTGATATTTAGAATATTTTACCTAATATTGCACCTGTTTCTCAAATCAGTTTCAGTAAGCATATTGTACATTAAACAGACAGTGATTTATCACATTGTACATTCGAAGTGAGGTGAGGTAGTGTTGTATTATTTCACGCGTCCAGTGTTTTGTTTTGCCATCAGTCTGACTGTGGCGGGGAAGAAGCTGTTGAAAAACCTTGTTCTGTGTGTAATGATCCGGTCCGCTCTGTTGTGTCTCACTTTGTACAGTTTTTGTGTCTCAGCAGAGAGTGAGCTGGATGGTGAGTCCCAGATAATTCCCTCTGCTCTTTTTCGGCAGCATTGTACATACAGATTACATGGAAGGAAGTTTTGTCCCTGTGATCTCTCTGCAGTCTTTATGACTCTTTTCAGAGCCTTCCTCTCTGCCTGTGTGATGTTCCCATACCAGACAGTGATGCCTGCAGTGAGGATCAGTCCTCTGTAAAAAAAATAAAAAAAATCATCCCTACCTTCAATATGATGGTGATGGGGGCATCCTCTGACAGCGTGTTGTGCCTCAGGTAGACTTGGCCCTGTATAACAGTAATATTAGTTCTGCTTTTCTTTTCATGAGTGGAGCTGGACACAAAGAGCAGAGCAAACACAAGCGTGATTAGTGTCATGTTCTTGTTCTTTTGCATGTTCACCCTAAAACTGTGTGGTCTCTCTGCATACTCAGACTTCCTCCCACAGTCCAAAAACTTAATGGCTACATCTGAAACTAATAAATATATGTACAATATATAATAGTATATGCATTTCTGGATGTGTATACTAAATATTTTTCTACGTGTGTGTGTGTGTGTACACATATTTACAAATTAAATAGAGTAAACAATAAGTAGAATATTTAAAATAATAAAATAAAATATACAGAGTGATAATAAACTGGTCAAAGGTGTGAATGGTTTTCTCTGCTGATCTAGGAATCTGAGCAGAGCTCCAACACAACCCCAAACTGGACAATGAGTCAGAAATTAGATGGATCCACTAATATAAGACTAAAAGCTTAAGCTTCTGCCCCAAAGGTAAATGTAAATATAACAATACAGTCTACTTCTTGTGTATTCTTAAAAGAAAACCAATTAATATATCGAGTGCTGGTGTCCTGCAGGTTTTAGATGTGTCCTTGAACCAACACAGCTGATTCAAATGGCTAAATTACCTCCTCAACATGTCTTGAAGTTCTCCAGGGGGATGGTAATGAACTAATCATTTGATTCAGGTGTGTTGACCCAGGGTGAGATCTAAAACCTGCAGGACACCGGCCCTCGAGGCCTGGCGTTGCCTACCCCTGATATAGACAGTGCTTGAAGCAGTTATGACCTTCTTGCCATATTGGCAGAATAAATGACCTGGAAGCTGTTGCACTGTCTGCACCTGTAAACTCCAGGACACGTTTACAAACAATTTTCGTTGTTATTTGCGCTGCAGCTGCAGGTTAGGGTGGAGTTACTGTATGTGTGTGTGTTTACAAGTAGTTTTAAACCTTGTGATCCACAAAACAGCATAACAGTAAAAGAAGAATTGACTGCGTTACAGTCAATGCGGGAGCGGCGGCTTTGCTCGTGCGCGATTCATTTGCAGTTTGGACGCACGTGAACATCTCCTGCCCTGATAGCGGCTGGAGGAGGACTATCCTCCGCCTGTGAGCGCTTTGGCACGAGCGAGGTGCCCACGGCAGCACCCGCTGCTTGTTGAGAGCAACAAGCGCTTTCACGTCAAAAGTCGTCATAAATAAGCCTCCAATAACACCAGAAAAAGTCGCCAGATTTGTCGCTAGTCGCTTTTTAGAAAAAAAACGACGCTAAGGGGGGTTTGAAAACTCCCTAAATATAGCGACAAAATCGCTAAGTTGGCAACACTGTTTGGACTGTTTTCAGGGTATTTAAAAAAATTCAAAACAAAACAAAACCGTGCGTCACAATGGGTATTCTCTGAGTATGCGCAGAATTACGCACAGCTGTCATGTGATCCTGTGATCGAACAAAGGATCAAAGGCTCAAAGAGCGCTGACGTCAAATTCGCTGCCACGAAAGTCTATAAATAGCCCCTCTTCACCTTTGCAAACACAGTTTTACTTGGAACATTTTCAGAAACAGCGAGTTGTGTTTAGCAAACCAGAAACCTTTCAGAAAGGGACTGTTTTTAAACTTAAACAATTAAGCAGACATTTTTTCTTGTCGACACTTTGCATTAAGAGTTTAAAGAAATGTCAAACGAAGCATTTAATAATTTACAGTCTGACGGAGAGATTCGAGAGGAATCACAAAGACTGTATGGGTTGATGGAGACAGAAATACCTGACCCTATGGAGCTTCAAATGAAAATTCAACAACTCCAGTTGGAGTTGAGCACCCTGAACAGCACAACAGAAAGTCTGACACTGCAAATATTTTGGCTGGAAGAAAAAGTCAAAAAGCAAAATTTCAAGATTGTTCATAACGAAGATCTCATAGATGAACTTTATGAAAATCTTAAAATGAAAAGAGAAATAATTAATAATCTTAAGGATGAGCTGAGAAGGGAGGAGGAAGAAAAAATATTAGCTGCTGTTCACAACATCACTGGTGAACCTCTGCAGCTGGAGAATCTTCCTCCTGAACCCGAGGAGCTTTATTTTCCTGCCTTGGAACCATCTCCTGATGTGGTTCCAACACAGGAGAATCTTGCTCCTGAACCCGAGGAGCTTTTTTTTCCGGCCTTGGAACCATCTCCTGATGTGGTGCCGACTAGTGGTTCATGGCGTCATGGTGCTAAACGCCTACTTAAAATAGGTTTAGGTGTTGCTGCAGTAGGCCTTATTATAGCTGCAGGTTACTGGGGCTTTTCAGTGCTTAACAGTGATTGCCTATTTAACTCTGTCTATGGCCTCGTTGAGCCATATTGCTACCTTGGTGATCGATTAGTCCCTTTTTAAAGACTAGTAATGATGGACTGCTTTTCATCCACAGTCCAGAAAACCATACGTTGTTCATATCAGACAACATAAGCAACATTTAGCTAACTTGTGCTCTCATTTTTCTTTTCTTTTGCCTCTCACCCCCCAGCCAGTCGCGACAGATGGCTGCCCCTTCCTGAGCCTGGTTCTGTCAAAGGTTTCTTCCTGTTTAAAGGGAGTTTTTCCTTTCCACCGTGCCTAGTGCTTGCTCACAGGGGATCATTTGATTGTTGGGGTTTAATTTGTTAAAAAACATAAGAAATTAGGTGAGGGGTTCACATAATAGAGAGCACAACAAAAACTACAAATTTAAAAAAAAAATTGTTAGTTGCAAATCAAAATAAAGACAACAGTTTCTGAAAAACATCTCTTACGGCTCTGTTTATTTGCTTAAATGAACACTTGTATTTTTTTGTCATAGAAGAATATACATTGTCTTAAGTATTTAATAATTTTAAATTTAGCCCTGCGCTGCATGAGATAAACTGAGATGAGATAAACACAGACGGCTGTCGAGGCCTGGCGAGGGAAAGTTCCTCTTCAACCTCCAAACTGAACCCAGTTTGTTACTCGCAGCATCGCAAAATTAGACACAGCAATTTCTTAGAGTCTGGTTTAAGTCCTGAAATGACATCTCCTTACCTGTCACGATTCTGGGTCAGTTTGACCCAGTATTTTGAGTTGTTATGTTTTGGTGTGTTTTTGCATTATGGATAGTTTTCTTATTCTCTTGTGGTGCTTTTTTGGTTATCATGATGATGATGATGATGATGATGATTAATCTATGTTTTAGTTCTTCTTGTTTAGGGATTAGTTCTTAGGTTTTGTGTTCTCATGTTTTTTGCTGGTTTAGTTCAGTGTCTAGTCTGTCTCTCTCTGTCCGTGTCTTAGTTTAGTGTGTATTGTTTCCTGTTTTATTTTGAAGGATTGTGTCTTATGTCAGTGTGTCCAGCTTCGATCCCCTGACTCGTTAGCCCCAATCTCTCCCAGCTGTGTCTCCCTCCTGTTTTCCATTCCCTGATTACTTCCCTGTGTATATTAGCCCTGTGTTTGCCCTTGCTCAGTGCTGCATCGTACCGTCGGATTATGCCTGTGTGTTTTATACTGTGTTCAGTATTTTCGTGTTCACTACCCTTGTTCAGTTCATGTTTTAATTTCTCCAGCAATAAAGCTGAGGTTTTGAGTTACAATTCTGTGTTTGAGTCCTGCATTTGGATCCTCATCTCCGCCTGCCCGCACACAGAGCCCTGTATTTAAAATCCAACTCTTACCTGAACTCTGCTGCCTTTCTGTCTCTCTCGCTGCTTTGTAACGCACCATCCCCCTTTTGACATTAGATAATGGTAAATCAAACCTGCACTGCAGAGAGGTTGGCATGACAGGAAGTCGAGATGATAACGATAGACCAGCCTTCAAACTAAGACGCGTGATGTATCAAAGTCTTTCTACTGAGTAAAGGACAGTTTGAGTTTCCTGCTGGCACCATGCACTGTCTTCACAAGTTTCTTCTTTGTTTTCTACCATGTCTACAAGGCATCAGTGTGAACATCAAATATATCTGATTTATCTTACGGCTGTAAACGGCACACTAACTTTATCATCTTCTTTTTTTTTTTTAATTTACCAGAGTTTTCAACAGGAATTATTCATGGAACAAAAGCTCCGGACAACTCGATACCCTACATGGGATCAGTTCAGAATAACAAGGGTCAACATGTCTGTGGAGAATTCCTCATCACTGAAGACTTTGTGCTCACTGCTGCACACTGTGACTGGTTGTGAGTTAGATTTCCTGTTCATGAAGTTCATCCAAAAACAAACTTTTTCAAACTTGTGTTTATTGATCAGATCACTCTAAGTTATTGATAAGGCAGATGTTATTTCGAGGGAAAATAAAACACAATTAAGTGCAATAGCATCAAATAAAAATGACCTTTGACTTCTGACAGCCGTTGGTTACAGCAATGCTGACATTAACCTGCTTGTGACGATTGCCTAATGAGAAATAAAGATATCAGTTTAAAATTGTTGACATTTTTAATTCCCTCTCAATGATTACTCACACAGTGACCGCACACACTGATCATCCCAAAATAAAGATTGAGAGAAAATGAAATCCATGAAGGATACCAAAACACTGAACATGCTAATGACATCATTGAAAGCAGCATCAGTTTCATGTGATGTATTTGTAGAATAATTATATTTTTAAAAGAGTTTTTACATGAAAATGTGTTTCTATTTTTTACTTCATGTTGTGTCTCCAGTTGTGTGTGAACGTTCGATTAGTTCACAGAGTACAAACAATTCAGCCTCCACGTGCTGAAATAAACCTAAAAGAAAATCAAGTGTTTCAGGTGGCGAACCTGTTGATGAGCCGACGGTGGTGGACGTGTCTGTCATCGAACCAAAGGTCTGTAAGAAACACTGGCCTGGTCTTCCTGCCAGTGTTTCCTGTGCAGGTGGATATGGAACAACCAAAGGATTCTGTCAGGTATGTTTTCTGTGATTTCAGTGGAAACTTGTGTTCTGTTGACAAATGTATAAAAAAAAAGAATATAATCTGACATATTAAAATCCTCACAGGGTGAGGTAATACCAGGATGCTCTGTAGAATCCTGACCACTTTTTCATGGGAATTGATCGGCTGCTGACCGCAAGGCACTGCAGCGGGTGATATAAACAGCCCAATTATTCCACCATTTATACTGGCCTTATCTGTATTTATACATGTAAATGGTAAACGGCAAATGTACTGGTTCTTATAGAGCTACTCTTTCTACTGTTCTTTACACAACTTGTGCATTCACCCATTCGCACAAGCACATTTTTCTAGGTGCTTTCTAAGTAACATTCACACACACTCTGTGTGAATGTCAGAGATGATCTGCTCTACCACCTGAGCTACAGCCACCCCGTGTGTGTTGACAATAAACTGAAATCCTAATCCTAAAATGTGGGTCGTGTTTTGGGTCTGCCACTTGAGGATACACAGAAATAAGCCATGCTGAACAGATTTCCACATCTTTTCATCTCATCACAAATGCCTCCAAGATACCTGAAAAGCTTCTGTTTCATTTTATATGGAGAAATAAAAGCTAATATTTACAAACAGTATTTTGTTTAATGTTAAAAGAATCTGGTGGTTTGGAAGTTTAAAGTTTGAGACATTAAAGTTACACGGTTAACTACTGTAAGGAACAAAAAGACACTGTTAGAAACTCTTTCTTCAAACATATCCTTCATTTGATACATTAAATGATGCATGAATTCTACTAATTCTATTCTACTACATCAGTCATGCGTGATAAGCACTGTTGATGATTCACCAGCAGGATCGTTTTACGCTGAAATCATTTTGAAATCAGGACGGTGTGTGGCCACAAAATAAATGATTCATATCAAATGTGTTAAACCTAAAGTAAGAAGCTCATTTTGGAAATGTGAGGGGGGAGAAAGTGGAGACGTTTGACTTCAGATGTTTGGTGTAAAAACAAAGCTCTCAGGAGACTCCTCGAATACTGTAACTCTGTGAGTACAGTAATGGAGTATTTTTACTTTGTTACATCATTGATTAACATCAGTCAGCCTTTTAATATCATTTATTTAAAAAGACGTTTGTCTGTCTGTGTGCGTGATGCTCTGCGAAGCGTCCTGCATTAGAAACAATGGAAAACTATCCACATCTCTCATTTTCAGCGTCTCGTTTGATTTCTGATGCAGTACGCTCATTTGGCCACACAGCGGCGCTGCTGACTTGTTAAATAGCTCAGCAGAAACATTTCAAATTATTTCATTCAGCATTCGTTTCGTGTCTCACTATGAAAAGGCCTCATGCGTGACCTCATCAGAAGCTCAAATGCCATTACAGCAGCCATAAGTGACGCCCATGTCAGGAGCGACAAGTTTCTGGTCACCTTCTGGTGTGCTGTATACAAAAGCCAGCCGGCCCTCATAGGTCCAGTTAAAATTTTTAATTTTATCTTAAAATATCTGAAAAGCTGGAGCTGCTTTTATTTGAACTCATTTATCACAAAAGAGAAAACACATTAATAGAGGAAAGGGGAGGACGAGTCACAGATATCCTCGGTCCTGCTATGTTTTCTGAAGCGTCTCATTCTGTGGCTTGGAGCAACCCGTTCTCACTCCCGACACGTAAAATAATGATGATTTGTCGCGTCCCTTAACTTCTCATGCTGACGCTAAAGGTATCCTTCCACGTTTTTATGTGACGCTGTGGGTTGTCAATTCATTCCAATATGAACCCGCTCGCGCGATCAGAGACGCTTCGAGCAGAGGCTCCAGCCATCCATTTACTCCAATAATAATCCCGTCACAGCGAAACATGACGCTGTGAAGCACAATCTAACTGGAGAACCGGGGACCCTCTCCGCGAACGGGTTTTTCTCCCTAATTTAATGCTTTCTTTTAATGGACATCGTTAACATTTCTCAACAAAAACACATGAAAGTATCACTGATAATGCAACAATAAAATCGCTTCATGTTGTGGCCATCACACAGTGTTTTCCAAACTGATTCACGAGCTGAAAGTGCTCAGATTTAACGTACATAATCCTTTGTTAGGTTTATTATTTTCATTTCACACGTAAAACACATTTATAGATTCATCCACCACTCCTGTTAGTTTTGGATGTGCTCGGCTCCAACCAATCAGATGCAACCTGTGTAAGCAAAGGATGATGGGAGAATGGAGAGACCCATTTATAAGAATAAGAAAATGAGGCGGAACTGATTGATTCTAATGCAGGTATGTAAAAAATACATATTTAAAGTAATAGGGCAGCACGGTGGTTAGCACTGTTGCCGCACAGCAAGAAGGTCCTGAGTTCAATTCCACCATCAGGCTGGGGTCTTTCTGTGTGGAGTTTGCAAGTTCTCCCCGTGTTTGCGTGGGTTCCCTCTGGGTACTCCGGCTTCCTCCCACCGTCCAAAGACATGCAGCTTGTGGGGATAGGCTAATTGGATAATCCAAATTGCCACTAGGTGTGAATGTGAGTGTGAATGGTTGTCTGTCCCTATGTGTTAGCCCTGCGACAGACTGGCGACCTGTCCAGGGTGTATCCCGCCTTTCGCCCTATGTCAGCTGGGATAGGCTCCAGCGCCCCCCGCGACCCTGAAAAGGATAAGCGGAAGCGAATGGATGGGTGGATGGATGGATGGATGGATCTTGATGTGTGTTTCAAAGTTTGTTTTTCATAAAAGCTTCAAACAAACAGAGGTGACTGATCTCGAAACGGTTTAATGCATTTAAAAATGACTACAGCTACCGTCAGCATGCTTGCTAGGTAACGACTACACGTGGCTACTGCAGCATTAGCCATTTAATCCAACGATGATGGATTAAATCTATTACAAACGTTAAAGGACTTGTGTGCTGCAAAATACCCTCACATGGTGCGTAAAGCAGTTTTTGCATTAGAGTTCTGCTAGCTTTTTATAAACTGATGATGCTAACGTTAATTGCTAACGTTAACTGGAGCGCCAAGACTGAAAATCATTTGAGTTGCGTTAGTTATGCGTTTATGTCACAGAGTTCTGCAAAAATCTCTTTCCTCTTTAGCTTGAAAATGAGCGATTCAGAGGATCCCGAGCTGGAGGAAGAGCTTCAGCAGGGGCGGAGCGTGGGGGTGGCTTACGGGGCTTAAGCCCGGGTTGTTTTGTCAGAAGCCCGGGGTATTTTGGAGTGTAATTTTTTCATAGTTAGATGCCTGGCTGACAACTGTATAAAACAAAAAGTACACACAATATTCGAAGCACATAGTGCACACTGTGGGAATTTACGACTGTGCGTGAATCCCCCCCTGATATTGGTATGATCCAAGCTCAGGCACTAAGCGACTGAGCGAGGGGGCGGGGCAGCTGCTGCCCGTGAGTGCGCTGTTGGAGAGACGGAGCCAGCCATACTAAGGAGAGCTTAAGTTTGACCAGGTACCAAAGCAAATCATTCGTACTGTACAAATAATGTAAATATGACGGTGCATCACGAAAGATTGATATGAAACTGATCACTTGACCAATATTACGTTACTTGCTCTTCAAGTGAATCAACAAATGGCAAAATGAAAAGCCGAACAAATGCTATTTTTTTTAGAGTCTTAGCTTACGTGTGTTTATTTCATATTTTCAGTTCTTACCCTCCCCGACTAAATCGGTTTCAGTTATGTACTGAAACATAAGAATGGACATTCGAGGGTTCTTTCAAAGAAAAAACTCAGGTAAATGTTATTTTATATATTATGCTTTGTATGTTGTTCAGTATATTTCTATGCAAAACAAGAGGGATTTCAGTACACAGCAGGATATTCACATTTGTAACCAGATATTTACATACACTTTAGGGAGAAAACATAAAACATTTTTACTGTACAACATCAATTTAGAGTAAATTTTTGTTTTAGATAAATATTGAAATATATTT
The DNA here is from genome assembly GCF_057382095.1 of Aulonocara sp. 'chitande type north' Nkhata Bay. NCBI lineage: Eukaryota > Metazoa > Chordata > Actinopteri > Cichliformes > Cichlidae > Aulonocara > Aulonocara sp. 'chitande type north' Nkhata Bay. The sequence continues at coordinate 137,332 of NC_141350.1, read as the reverse complement.
TGAATTAGTTAAATTTCAGAATAAAGAGAGACAGAGCTATTTTTATCACTTTCATCAAATTTAGGAGTACATGTACACTAAATTTATTGTTAATTAATAAGAAAACTCCAGACGATTCCATTCTGAGCTGAAGAAGCTTCTGATAGGTTAGTAGAGTCCATGTGAGTAAATTGCTGGCACAGCTGTGGATGCATATAAGGCAAAACACAGAGCCTGTTTCTTTGACATGGGAAAATCAAGAGATATCAACCAAAACACCAGGAAAAGAACTGTGGAGCTCCATAAGTGTGGCTCAGTTTGAATACAATTTGGTGCCATTTGCTATTAAGAAATACAGACAGTTTCTCTCTTTACTCTTAAAGTTAACAAATATGTTTTTATATTTATCAATCTAAAAAAAATAAACATTTAGTCTGATTTGATGTTACAATTAAAAAAGTGTTTTTATCTGAAGAGTAAATATCTGGTTTCAACTGTATATTTGATGATTGTCAGCACAAAGAGGGAGAGAGAGGAGAACGAGGACAGAACAGATGAACAAGAGCAGGTGAGACACACATGTTAGTCAAATGGTTGTTTACCAAAAGTATCACCGTATCATAGGTCCTCATGTATCTCGTACCTAGTGTTTCTTTTTAGGTTTGTTATTTTTCAAATTCTGTATTTATTAAGTTCTGCAGGCTTGTTTGCACAACAAGGCTGAATAATTATATAAACTTTTCTCAATCTAAATAGTGTACTTTGGTAGAATTAAAAAAATAAGTGTAGTGCAGGTCTATGAAGATTTTTAGTGCTATCATCTAGTTCTGATTCTGGTTCTGTCTTGGTTAAGTCCTCAGTAGTCCTGATTTTGAACTGTTGTAGTCCTGTTTTTAATTCTGGATCAGTTCTGGGTCTGGTTGAATTGGGGTTTAGTCCTCGTGTCTTGATGCAGCCCTGACCTTGTTCTGCCTTGCTGCTTAATTAAAAAACTAGTTTAAGGTGTCCTGCACATGTGATATATATTTTTCCCTATATGAAGTCATTCTTTTTTGAACAGAGCCTATTAATCTTTCAGTCATTTCTACACCCCCCCCCCAAAAAAAAAAAAAAAAAAAAATCCCACATGCATACTACTCTTTGGGCTAAGCCCCGGGTGTTTCAAATGTCTGGCTCCGCCTCTGAGCTTCAGGCTGCTGACGAACTCCTTCAAGATATGCAGGTAATATTTTTAGTGGAAACAGTTGTTAAAGAGGGAACACGCTTGTCTAATATTTTGTACGGAGTAAACGTTATATTATTTGAAATTTTTTTTTATATATGTGTATATATAAGTTTGTCAAATTAAGTTGGTTAACTTAAGATGTTTGATAATCTTTGCTTTATGGACTGTATTTTAGGTGTTCCCTTTTTTCCTTGTTAATTGCGTAGAATGATGCACAGAGTGAACCTCAGCCAAGACCAGTGCGCTGGAAAACACGTGACAGACAGACAGGGAGATTTTATTCCTCAAAGACCATCAACCAGTCGATGTACTAGTTGCATGCCACGTGGTCAGTGTTCACACAACCAATGATTTTATCTCACAACTTGTTTTCACCAAAGAATTTCAGTAAGTAAATATTCTTCAATCTCTTTTTTTCCTCCCAGTGTCCAGAGAGCAGCATCAATGTCCACGTGAAGAACCTAGTTATGTTGCCAGTGTCAACCCAACAAAAGGTACTTTACCTTCTTGTATATGTTGTGATTTCTGTTTACTTTTATATTTGTTGTTATAGTTGAGTTAGGCAGGGCTTTTGTGCAGTCCTAAGAAACATACTGCCTAGAGTGTTTTTCACTTTGTGGAAGAGTTTCTTCCTTTATTTTTTTTCTGTTAGTGTATGGAACTGAGGTGCTTCGTCAGGAGCTCCTTCAGTTGTTGGAGGATGGAGAAGAGGACGCAGCCATGACTTGTGAGACGTCGTCTGAGTCAGCTGCTACTCACTGGGCGATCAGAAATATGGTGTCCTCGCAAAAGTGGAAAGAGGCCAGGCCTTGTCTTATAGATAATATGTTAGCTACTCTGGATCCACAGTCACACCGTGTGTGTCAGTGTGGCAAACAAGTAGTTGTGAGGTGTCTGGACTGCCTGCCTCTCCCATTCCTTTGTGCTGACTGTGATATTGCAGTTCACACACGCTTTGTCCTGCACAACAGAGAGGCAGTAACAGGAGGGTTTTTGCAGCCTTCATCACAGTTTAGGTACGGTTTTTAAGTCTTATGCATTTCTTGCTATGTACTATGAGTGGGTGCTGTTATTGTATATTTGTTGTGTATCAGTTAATTTCCAATTCCTTTTTATATATATATTGTGTGTTTTAATGTTAGTTCGGCTGTTGCCTGTGCAAAGGCCAGAACATGTGTGTGACTGCCCAGCAGGTAACGTTGAGGTTTCACGCGGCGCAATTGTGGCTCTTGTAACCATAAATGGTAAGTTGCCCTTTTGTCACACACTACATACACAATAGATGTGTTTGGAGTATGGCTGCCACGATTAGTCAACTAGTCACGATTACGTCGACTATCAAAATCGTCGACGACTGATTTAATAGTCGACGCGTCGTTTGAAGCTTTGTAAGATCCCAAAAGACGCAGGTATAAGTAGTAGGATTTAAGAGTGTAATAACGGACTGAAACAGAAGATGGCAGCACTGCATGTACAAGGATGCCAGCTGCCGTTAAACCCCGAAGAAGAAGAAGAAGAAGAAGCTGTGTCCCAGAATTCATAGCGCAGCCCAGCTCAGTTTCCAACAATGGCGGCAGCTAGTTAGTTTTAATATTACTCTTATTATTCTTTCTGGGTCACAAAATAAACGTTTAACATATTTTCAGGCGAGAATGTAGCTGTGTAAACCTCAAATATCTGCTCAGTTTATCAAGACACCACATATTTTCAAAAGCGCTCCTACGTTTTCGGAGCCGTCTGTTACCCACTAGCTCGATAGCTAACCGGGGGCTAGGCTCAAGAGCCGTGAGAACACCGGACTCCCGGCAAATTTCGCTACTCAGGTTAAACATGATATAGAAGTCACTTGGTGGATAACTTCCAAATGTTATTTGGCTTTTTTCAGTATTTTATTTGTTCCTGAGTAAATCGGTTTGGCTGAGATTAAAGTTATAGTTTTTACACAGCTGAATAAACATCAAGCAGACAGCTGATTATCAGAAGTGTGAGATTAGGGGTGGGTTTTTATAATCGATTCATCGATTAAAATCGATTCTGGCTTGGATAACGTAAAATCGATTCATTAAAATCCTGAATCGATTTTTTTAATATAAATTTATTTTGCCCGAAATGCCAGAATCTCTGGTGACATCTCACAAAATTTCAAGAACCACCAAACAGCTAAGACAGTAAATGAGAGCAGGTACACGGATTCTGCACATAGACTTAAACACACAGCGCGACCCGCGGATCAGAATCAGTTAGATGTTGCCTTTCTCACGGTGGGGGTGAAAGCCGACAGCGCGCTGATTCTTTGAATCGCGCTTTGTGTTCACGCCCTTAATGAGCCGATTCTAAAGCTGTTAGTTTGATCTCTCTCCAAACAATATTGACCGAACCAGCAGCAAAAGAAGATCCAAACGCTTTACATAAACATCGTCATGAATTCACTCTGACTTTCACTGTTTTGCTTCCACCGCGATGCGCAGCTCTCTCTCCCTCTCTCTCTCTCTCTGTACTTCAAGAACAGTTTCCCTTTCTTCATTATTGGCTTGCTTGTTACACACCAGTCTACTGTTGTTTACAGGCTGTCAGCCGCTGTTTTTTTTCCCTTTTACATTTTCCGAAAAGAAAACCTAATTTCTGCCGTTCAATACTGAACAAATTTAAACTTTTTAAAATTATTCAAAATGCAAAACGCTTAACCGTGTCTCTAATAAAACCGCTGTAACTTCAGAGGTAATGTTCATATATTGATTAATGGTTTTCTTTCGTTTTTGATGTACTGCAGAATATTTTTATAAAATCCCAGGCCAGGAAAATCACCTTCATGTTTTTCTGTGTTTTATCTTCAGCTACTTTGACACAAAGGCCTCTGCTGTGACGCTCACACCTGTGATAAAGTCTTGCGTGTGTCAGCTTCCTTTTTATTGATACAAAAATATGTAAATGTACTGATCTGAATTATAATATTTCTGACTGTCAAAATTTCCCAGATTTAAATAGAATCGAATTAAATCGAATTAAATCGAATCGTGGATCGAATCAATTCGGGACCTTGTGAATCGGAATTGAATCGATTCTAGAAATCAGTGACGATACCCAGCCCTATGTGAGATGCTCGAGAATTTACTCCGGTGTCCTGTTATATTTTAGATAGCAAGGAGTTTATTAAACTCCACCGAGACAATCTGCTAATTTCATTAAAATTTAATAAACTATCATCTTGTCTTTATTTTTAGTTAGCACGTACCTTAAACACTTAAAGCTGTAAGCTAATGATAGTTATATAAGAGCAGACGCTGCTGGTGCAATAAGCTGTACGCTTTACGTCCAATGGATGATGATCTGATTAGTCGACTAATCGCAAAAATAATCGGTGACTAGTCGACTATCAAAATAATCGTTTGTGGCAGCCCTAGTTTGGAGGTTTTATTGCAAATTGTGCATTGCTATCTTGGTTTGAATTACCCTCGGCCCGCAGTATATGTGGGCACCTGTCAAAGGTCATTTGGATTTACCAGACCGATTTGAAAACAACATGAAAAAAATGAATGCTTTGAGCCATGACTGAATTTATCCTGATCCTTTCTAAAGGCCGTTATAACCTTGCACTGCCAGTGGTGAGCTGCACCAGCTGTGGCCTAATGTGGTCCCCCTCAGTTAAGGACATCCTGGGTAGTGGATATTGGCCTGGCACCTTAAATTTCTGCACCCTGTTTTCAATGGATGTCTTTCAGTCTTTCTATGACATTAAGAAGGCTGCACCAGGGATGTCACTTAAGGCATTTGTCAAAGTGCTGGATGAACGAACAGCCATTTTGGAAGGGTGAGTTTCTAAATTTGCCAAGTTTAAGGAAATTGTGTAAATCAATGTTTATGATGACTGTCCTTGAATATTCTGTTGTATGTCCTCTATGTAAAAGACTGGCCGAATATCAGCTGATGCCTTCAGTAAAAGTTTCTTGGAGTGGAGTGCTGTAAAGTTTGAGGTGGACAGGATGTGCAAGGAGCCATGCTTTAGCTGCCCTGCCTGCACTCCAGACATGCTTGCCGTCTCAGTTGATGGAAACCGCAAGCTTTATCGCTTTCAGTCTAATGCAAGGTACGTTATGCATTGTGTACATAAGTCAAATATGGATTTGTAGAAAAATGTATTTTAATGTTTCTTTTCAAACAACTGTCACTGTGTTCGTTCAGCACTTCAGAGCAGGGGAACTTTGAAGGTGTCTTCATTGAAAAAGATGAGGAAGATTCTGAGTTTGTGAAATACATCCAGAGACACACAAATCATGTAAGATACACATGTATATTAGTGCTGTTAGCGTTAATCTTGTTAAAATGACGTTAATGCCATAACCATATACACATATGTGTGTGTGTGTGTGTGTGTGTGTGTGTGTGTGTATACATATATGGATGGGTGGATATTTATTTTATTTTTCTCTTAGTGTTGTCGTAATACTGTTTACTTTACTTTATCTTAATGTGTACTTAATTTTGTCACCATGTGTATTTATTTTGATTTTTATTTTGTGTTGTCAGTGCTGTCCTGGGGAGATATGAGGTCTCGTGTAACTTAAGGCTAATTCAGCTAATTGTTATGCATTTGTTTTAAAAAGTTTGTCCCTGATAGGGCTTAATCATGCCGAGTCTTTTATGTTAAAATCTTTGGGTGTATAGGTCCCAGGGAAAGGGTTGTGCGGATCTTCATCTTGGACTGCAGCAAAGGAGTCGTCCAAAAAGTCCACTGGGAAGTTGGATGAAGAGGGCGTGGAAATAGCTGTTTGTCACCACGGAGTCCTCTTAGCTGCATTGAACATGTTTCGAGGGGAGATCTTTGCTTACCCTCTTTTTCTCCAGAGGAAGTTGGCAGCTAGCTTCCCAGGACATATTACGTTCCTTTGCTCCGATGTGGCCTGTAAATATTTCCCCCTATTTAACCAAGGTGGCTCAGCAGTGCCCTGAGCTGAGGAACCTCTTGTCAATGCGTCCTTTTCTCTCCGTCATGCATGCAAAGGCTCACACTTGGAAATGCGAGGTATACTGCAGCTTGTAATTTTGGATTAGTTTGAGACATTTTGTTATAAGGTTGAATGAATTCAGCAGTCATGTATTGTGACCTCCTTTCTATAGATCAAATGGGGAGGTGCGTTTGAGGATGGGGCCGGTTCAACAGTTGGAGAAGAGGTGGAACAAGTAAACAGTTTCCTGTCTAGGGCGGCCATCACAACGAAGTACATGTCTAAATTAGGTATGTGTCTGTGTGTGAGATTCCACTCAGTCTCCTGCTCATTCATTCTTATTTGTATACTAACTGAAATGCAGGGCGAACAGACATGCTGACCCTCCTGGCTTTGGGCTGGAACAAAAGGAAAGTGGAACAACTGGGCTGCACTTTGAGCCAGAGATATCTAAAGGTGATTTCTTTTCAAAAACCATTTTAATGTGTGGGGTAATGGGGGAAAAACACCCGTACTCTTTTAATGTCAATATGAATGACATTTATTAATGTATTCTTAGATCATAAGGATCCTTAGAGAACAAGTGGAGAGCCTGAATGCGACCAGAAATGAGCTGGGTGTAGAAGACGACACACTGCAGCAATGGGTGGCCGATGTGTAGAAATGGGCTGAAGGTGAGTCTCAATATAATGCACTCGTGTATAACAACAGGACCCACCATGGCCTCATTAAAGAACTTAAGGTAGAATTACGACAGTGTCAACAAACAATGAAAAATAAGCCTTGTAAAAGCAGAATTTATGGCAGAGTTGTTGCGTTTCATCAAATTGGATAGAACCTGGGTTGAAATGATGTCGTACTAGTTGGTTTTATAAACCTGAACACCAACATACTTGTTATCTAATGATAATGCAGCACATGCAGGCTCCAGATGTCTTATAATGAATGTCATCAAGTCAGTGATTACAGAGTCCACTGTAGTTTGGTGACTGTTACTCATCCTGTGTTCTGATTAATATTCCTCTCACTTAGAAAGTGATCAAACTGATGGCAGCCTTGGAGCGTTGCAGGCACGAATAGAGGAGCTTGTCGTCATCATCAGAGTGCGAACACAAAGTCTTTACAGACAAAATGGTACGTCCCAGTTTCTTTGAAATGGACCGTTTGATGCTGAGTTTGTACAGCTTGTACAGCTACTTTGTAAACAGAATAAAATCAGATCCAGGTTTGTTTAAGCTGGATGTGATTTGTTCTAGCAAACAAATTGATGAGTGTAGATTAAAATGTAACTATATACATTATACTGGCTGCTCTATGTGGGCATCACGGTGCAGGAAGATCCAACCACGATGTGACGTTACAAACCTTTGGAGCTTCTTTCAGGATTATAGATAGTTAGCTTTTCCTTGTAACCCCTGAATTTCCTGCCTTGTTTTCCAGACACACCGTCGGCTGGTTTCCCTTCAGAAGGAGAGTGCAGGTCCCAGAACCCAACCAGCTGCAGCCCCCCGAGAACCAGCAGAACCAGAACAGGAACCCAAACCTGAATCCAGTAAGAAACTCATCATTTTTCTCTCTTGTCCACTTTTCCCTACATTTGATGAAACTCCAGCTAAATGCTGCACACTGAGAAAAGACTGAATGTTTTTGAAATGAGCTAGCAGAGAGACCAGGGTCAGGTCGAGTCTCTAACCTGCACACAGGCCCTGATGTTTGCTGTAGTGGGTGAATTAAGTGCTGCAGGCTGATGTGTGACGTGTGTGTGTGTCTCCTCAGGCAGGTGAGCACGCCGACAGACAGCAGGATGAACCAGCAGCTGGACGGCCTGGGTTTTCTTCAAAACCTTCTTCTCCTCCCTCGTACCCGAGGCCGCTCAGGCTGTGGCCTAACTGAACATCTGGGACTGAGGACTGATTGCAGACAGTTCCCGCTCTTCTGTCATCTCTGGAGATGTTTCTTGAAGCGTGGGTGGAAGGCGTTTACCGAATAATAAATGGACGCAGACAGAGCGCTGCACCTCAGTGCTCCGAGTTCCTGTGTGACTTTGATCTTTCAAGTGAGCGGGAAGCAAACCACCCCAGCACGAATCCCAAGAACTGCCAAAAAATGTGGACAGAATCAAAAGATGCAAGACCTGAAAATGTATTAATAAATCCTCCAACAGGATCCCAGCTGACCTGACCACATACCTCCACTGCCTGCCACCAGCCCCCCACCCTGATCGTTCCCTCCTTTTGTCCATTAAGCACAAAGTGGCAGCGGGTGCCGATAATCCTCCTGAAAGCTGAAACTGTTGTGCCTAAAACGCTCTTCATGTAACGACGTTTACATCCACATGCCTTCTGATTTAAAGTCATGTGCCACGCCGTGGTCACTGCGTGGCCCGGCTCCGTGAATCAGTATTCAGCTCATCCGAGGACGCGTGGGTGCACGGGTGTCTGTAACACTCAATCGGACTGAAACGTTCGCCTCTTCCAAAAGCGGCTAAACTTATCTTCGCATTGAATTTTTAAAATCAGGGTCCTCAAAATTATATATATTTAAGGATTTCTGTTATTCATATATATAGGGACCTTTATTTGCTTCCTTACACTTTTTATAATTAAACTGTTCATCGGTGAAGCAGCAGCAGTTATTGCTGATGTTGTAGAAGAAATTATTTTCTGGGTCTATATCCTTTTCTAAGTCTAGAACATTATGGTCTGTGTATCGAAATGTTCTCAGTTCCAGATGATCATAAACAGAATTCCAAAGAGTTATATTGATATTGTTGTCAGATGCAGATGAAGCTCTTTTAGACTGTGTTGGAGTCAAATTGTTAAATGTTGTCATTGTGCTACTTAAATTTGTAAATCTTAGTTGAAACTATAGGATCAAAGACATTCCTTTGTCTCTGACCACCTCTCCAGCCAATTTGTTGGTGGGGGAGGCTGACGGGTTTTTTATTGTAGGCACATCTTATCTGAAAGATCTTGTCACGGTCCCCGTGTCTCTCTGGTTGGCCCACGCTGGCTACAGGGGCCCGTTCTTCGTACCTCGCTAAGTAAGTTAGCTGGATTAGATTGTTGACGATTTCGCGTGATCTTGGATCGTTCGGTTCTCCGAAGCTCATCCGGGACTTGCTGTCATAGCAACAGATCCGTAAGCGTAAACCTGCTCGGGAGCAGGTTTACTTTATGTAAACAAGATTAGATCGCGGCCACTCAGATATGTCCGCTTCATGTATACGAAAGCAACAGCGATATTTGACCACTGTTTTTCCATAAATAAATAACATCAATGTAACTAAAGATAATGCAGCACTTGATCCTTTTTATTGATTCCATACAGATACATACAGGTCATTTCCTAAAAAAAGGGAAATGTACTATTAATTATTCTATTACATGTATTTGATTATTTCAGATGTAATTCATATTTCAGAGTAGTAATTGCAAATTACTTTGTGTAATCAAGATGGGAGACCACGGCTATAAAAGTGAAGGTGGATTTGGGAAGCCTGTTGCAGCCATGTCCTGTCCGTATACGCGAGCAACCCATTGCGGAAGGTGCAAGATTGATAAGGAGAGTCCTCAGAATTCAGCGTATATTGCGGGATAGACAGGATCCTTTAGCTCAGCGCGACAGTGTGCTCATAGAGAGATATCGGTTTTCCCGTGAGGGTATTATTTACCTAACCAACTTGTTGACGAGGGGGTGCAGGACCACCACCTGTCTTTTTTTGCTCTGCCCTTTTCTTGGTTGCTGTTATAAACAAACAAACAGATTATTTCAGGGTCTCTTTCCAAGAGACTAAAAGCAATATAAGTGATAAATATTACCATTCTGTAGAATATTCTTATATTTCACTTTTATTTGTTCCCATGTTCTAGTGGGTCCTGTCGTGGCTCTAATGTGAAAGAGGATATAATGTAATATAATATAATATAATAAATTTACCCTACCGCCTACTGGTGTTGGCCAGAGGGGCCGATGACGCGATATGGTAGCCTGGCTTCAGTCAGTCTGCCCCAGGGCAGCTGTGGCTACAACCGTAGCTGCTTCCACCAGTGTGTGAATGTGAGAGTGAATGAATAGTGGCATTGTAAAGCGCTTTGGGTGCCTTGAAAAGCGCTATATCAATCCACTCCATTATCATTATTATTATTAAATTACTTACAAGTTTAATTTGTCAGCAACTTTCTGCAAGCCCTCCTTGCTTTTGCAGCCTTTGCAGTGTTCCCTTGAGCTTTAATTAAACTCTGAAACTCCTGAAATCCCTCAATCAAGAGTTCTTGCTCTGCTGCCGAGAAATACCAAGCGCGCTCCTTCGACATTTTCGCCGACCAATCAGAGGGTTGCCGATCAATGTTTCTACTATCGATGCGTAGCCCCTGTTAAGCCACCCAGTGATCTCACATTACTTCATCCAGCTATACTAATCGTCAACAACAGGTGTGTTCGGAGAACCAGAATAGCGAGCTCAAAGTTAGCGCGATGATTTGATCTTGGATGTGTCATTTGATCTTGGATGTAGTGAGCGAGGTACGAAGAACGGACCCCTGGTTTTGTTGTTGTTAGTTTTTGTTTTCTTTGTCTCTCCTCCTCCTCTCTGCCTGGGTGGAGCTCGTTACGGGCTCTCGCTCTTGGCCCACGCACCTGTGTGATTGTGTCCACCTGCTGCTGATCTGGCTGATTTCCCCAGCTGCTATTTAAGGCAGTGGCACTGAGCAGCTCACCGCTGGAACGTTGAACCTTGGCAGTTTCGAAAGAATCCCCTGTGTGTATTTTGCTGTGGAACTAACGCGTGTGTGCGGAGGAACTGTGGATATATCTGTGGATATATATAAAAATAAATAAATAAATAAAAACATTGTCTCCTTCCCGAGGGCAGACGCTGACTGCTCCTGGAACCGTCTGTACCCTGCTAAGACACAACATGGCAGCTACAAGGACTCTTTCATTTGTTAAGACCATCAGTGTGTATTGCTCTAAATCAAGTATATAATATTAAATGAATATTGCTGGATCAGCTACTTCTACTTAAAACATATTAAAACATGACTAAGCACAAAATCACCAAGAATAACATCTTATAAGTGCTGTGTAAGCGCGTGCGGCCTTCCAAGCTCAAAGCCTTTGCCCTCCATAGATCAGCCAGACTCGCGCTGGCTGTAGCTTTTAACCTTTAATTACCTTGAGCACAACTCTAGAATAAGCAACAAACTGCAATGTGTATGGAATGATCATGGTTACATCTGCAATGGAAAATCATGTTATTATTCTGGTACCTGTAAGAAAAGATCAAACTAAAGTTATCACCATCACTGTAGGAGCTGGAGGTTGCAAGTAAATTGACAGCTCAGGTTGAGCGGTTTGGAGACAAAGTTAGAGAGGCAAAGTTGAGCTTGTTTGTACATGTGCAGAGGAAGGATTGTCAAAGGATGTTGAAGATGGAGCTGCCAGGCAGGAGTAAAAGAAGACAACCTCAGAGGAGGTTTGTGAATGAAGGAGGACAGAGGGTTGGTGTGATGTGGGAGGATGCTAGAGATAGGGTGAGATGGATGAAAAATAGTAATTTGTTGGACAAAAGTCAGATTTATTGAAAGTTTCCTCTGACAAGGGAATTTTTGTACCATAATCATAATTCAACTGACACTATTAGTTTCTATAGCAAACCTTCTACAGCCCGGCAGGAAGTGCAGCTAGGAAACGGTGCACTGAAAGACAGTGGCGTGTCTAGAAAATTTTTGTTGGGGGGGCCAGGTAGGGGCACAGATTTGGAGAAGGGTGGCAGATGTAATTGGCAGATAAAGTTAAAAAAATTCTACCAACCGTTAATCAAAGGAGCTTGCAAGCTCCTTTGACTACGATGACCTGGATGACTGAGAACCTTCACAGACCTACCAACCGTTAACCATAATTCAATAATCCTGTAAACCTAATAACTGAATGCGCTTTTAACTCTTATTCGAATGAGATTTTAACCACTATGGTGCAAAGTTTTTAGATACTGTGTTGATAAAGTACAAGAGATACAATCAGTGCTTTGTCAGTGTTTACTCAGTATTCAAGGACAGCAATATTTGCATAGTATTTTTACTGACATATAGTGCACATATGTTTTGGGCAAAAACATTTTTGAATATTAAAATACGAACATTTGTAACAAACAATTGACAAATTAGCCAGTTCCAATGTAAAACTTTATCTGCCTGTTAAAAAAAAGAAGATAATCTTCTCACAAACTGGTGTTTGATTTTGAAACAGGAAAAAAGTGGAGAAACAACTGAAAAGACTAACATTTGAATAAAACCTGAAAGCAAGTAAATACTTTCTATGCTGCCTTATGGTAAACTTTGGTAATATTGATCAAGAACAACACTGGCTGATGATGAAATACAGTCAGCTGGCATGGTGACACTGCCAGTATTAACCTGCAGGGCTGGACTGGGACAGAAAATCGGGCATTTTGACTACAGACCGGCCCACCAGGTATTAAAGCCATAAAGCCTTTGAATGAAAACAAATGCTGTTGTGACAGTCCCATATGGAAAAGAAATAGTAAAAACTTACATGATTTACTCATGAAAGTGGCCACTTTCTTATTACTTTCATATGTTGTTTTAGTATCCAAAACATACAAGATTCATTATATAATCTTTCAAGGGATCTTATATCTGTTTTTACTCTTGTATGCTTTTCATACAAGTTTCACACAAGACAGATACAAACTTTATAAAATTTATATATATCTTTTCCATATGTACACCGTCTTGTTGGTATATGTATGATTTCTATACATTTTACATCAGATAAAAACTTTGGTTGTAAGATTTAGATAATTATTTAATAAAAGCTAGACATTTTAAATGAGAATAAGAAAGAAAGGTATTTCTTTGTGCCCCCCTTTTGCCTGTTAATGCCCTACCTGCCCCCCTGGCAAAACTTTCCTAGACCCGCCCCTGCACAGTTACCAGCTGTCAGCTACATAAAAAAGGATCCTGGTGTTATTTGTCTCTCAGAAACAGTTCATAACTTCCCTTCAACTCATCCATGTCACCTAAAAGGTAAACCTGTTTCTCCATCATCTGTTCAGCTCTGATGATTCAGTAAGGACATCTCCTGGTTTCATCTTCATGTTTCCCTCTCACCACATAACCAAACCGACATCATGACCAGCAGGTTTACAGCTGTGGCTCCAGCCAACATCAGCTGATACTAGAAATTAATATTAAATAAATTCTAACAAAAGCTGATCAAGCTTAAACGTGCTGCTGTTGTTTAGCGCGACATCTGCTGGTTTCCTTTCTGGCGCAAAGTGGGCGATAAATAAACAAGAGAAAAAAGCCGATCAGCTGATCATTGATCAGTTTCATGATTGAAGTAGCAACAGGAGAGGGAGGGGGGAGAATGAGAGAAGTTCACTATCAGTAACATCATAGCACCCACCCAGCTGTATAAAAACTCCAAGCTGGCTAGAACGCAGTATGAGTTATTGTAACTGACAGTAAAAAGTCAGCACAACGAAAATAAACTCCACCTAAACTTGGTTTATATCTGACCCAGATAGACTGCAGGTCATAACTTCTTACCTGAAGTTCAGTTCACCTGACACTCGGACTGGTGGCCGCCTCGGGGCTCTCCTCCTGCCTCCCCTTCCCTCATCCACCTGCTGGCCTCTGTGGAAGCCCCGCCATAGCCACCACCAAACAACGGAGTTATTTTTACACATCGACCTGCATCTGGCCAATCCACCACCTCTCATTGTTCATGCCATTACAAAAAAAAATAAAAAATAAGGCATATGCCCGGTATGCCCGATGGCCAGTCCAGCTATGTTAACCTGCAACCAAATCTGCAGCTCCATACAGCAATGTTACGACTTAGATTATATTTTATAACTCATAACTCTTATGTTAGCTGCCCTCTGTAGCATACTGTCTGAAATATTCCACGGCTGCAATAATTCTTTAAGTGTAATTTTTTCCTTGGGATTCTAATTTCACCGAAGTTTACTAAACTCAACAAACTTAATATTACTTACCGGGACATTTATTCTGTCCTCATTTTCTTTCACCGAAAAATTGTTTCGTGCAGTGCCATCTTTCGTGCTTGGCTCTCCTACCTTTGCTAACTTGATGCACATAGCGCAGAAGCCAATGCTGCATTCACTTACACTCGGATATCTGAGCTTCACCGTGAAAACATAATCGTACATTTGATATTTGATTGAATTTTATTGTTTTGCCTTTGGGGTGGCACCTGGGGTGGCCAGTCTGGTTGGGGGGGTGGCCTGTGCCCCCCCAGGCCACCCCGCTGGACACGCCACTGCTGAAAGACAAACCACTAACAGCATAATAAAACAAAATGTTGCATTATGATCATTTTATCTAAAGTTTTTTTTGCCTTGTTAATCACTGGAGATCAACTGAAAGTTAAATTTGATTGACCACATAGCCTGTTTTTTTCTGCCCAAAGTTAACATGAGAGGGAGAAACAGCAACAAAATGTGTGTGTGTGTGTCTTTTCTGTTAGCTGCTACTTTAGCCAAGCAGCAGTGTGAGTACAAATTACAACCTAAAAAAGGCAAAAAAAAAAAAAGTGACTTTTATGCAGCCAGGGAGCCCGACTGTCGCTGTGGAGCTGCTTACAAATTGTTGTAAAACACTCCAAGTTACAGCTGCAAAATTAAAGCAGGTTCTCTTCCATTCCTGAAAAGTCGACTCGTGTTTCATCCAGCAGTGGCTCCAAGCCACAGAATGAGACGCTTCAGAAAACATAGCAGGACCGAGGATATCTGTGACTCGTCCTCCCCTTTCCTCTATTAATGTGTTTTCTCTTTTGTGATAAATGAGTTCAAATAAAAGCAGCTCCAGCTTTTAAGATAAAATAAAAATTTTAACTGGATCTATGAGGGCCGGCTGGCTTTTGTATACAGCACACCAGAAGGTGACCAGAAACTTGTCGCTCCTGACATGGGCGTCACTTATTGCTGCTGTAATGGCATTTGAGCTTCTGATGAGGTCACGCATGAGGCCTTTTCATAGTGAGACACGAAACAAATGCTGAATGAAATAATTTGAAATGTTTCTGCTGAGCTATTTAACAAGTCAGCAGCGCCGCTGTGTGGCCAAATGAGCGTACTGCATCAGAAATCAAACGAGTCGCTGAAAATGAGAGATGTGGATAGTTTTCCATTGTTTCTAATGCAGGACGCTTCGCAGAGCATCACGCACACAGACAGACAAACGTCTTTTTAAATAAATGATATTAAAAGGCTGACTGATGTTAATCAATGATGTAACAAAGTAAAAATACTCCATTACTGTACTCACAGAGTTACAGTATTCGAGGAGTCTCCTGAGAGCTTTGTTTTTACACCAAACATCTGAAGTCAAACGTCTCCACTTTCTCCCCCCTCACATTTCCAAAATGAGCTTCTTACTTTAGGTTTAACACATTTGATATGAATCATTTATTTTGTGGCCACACACCGTCCTGATTTCAAAATGATTTCAGCGTAAAACGATCCTGCTGGTGAATCATCAACAGTGCTTATCACGCATGACTGATGTAGTAGAATAGAATTAGTAGAATTCATGCATCATTTAATGTATCAAATGAAGGATATGTTTGAAGAAAGAGTTTCTAACAGTGTCTTTTTGTTCCTTACAGTAGTTAACCGTGTAACTTTAATGTCTCAAACTTTAAACTTCCAAACCACCAGATTCTTTTAACATTAAACAAAATACTGTTTGTAAATATTAGCTTTTATTTCTCCATATAAAATGAAACAGAAGCTTTTCAGGTATCTTGGAGGCATTTGTGATGAGATGAAAAGATGTGGAAATCTGTTCAGCATGGCTTATTTCTGTGTATCCTCAAGTGGCAGACCCAAAACACGACCCACATTTTAGGATTAGGATTTCAGTTTATTGTCAACACACACGGGGTGGCTGTAGCTCAGGTGGTAGAGCAGATCATCTCCGACATTCACACAGAGTGTGTGTGAATGTTACTTAGAAAGCACCTAGAAAAATGTGCTTGTGCGAATGGGTGAATGCACAAGTTGTGTAAAGAACAGTAGAAAGAGTAGCTCTATAAGAACCAGTACATTTGCCGTTTACCATTTACATGTATAAATACAGATAAGGCCAGTATAAATGGTGGAATAATTGGGCTGTTTATATCACCCGCTGCAGTGCCTTGCGGTCAGCAGCCGATCAGTTCCCATGACAAAGTGGTCAGGATTCTACAGAGCATCCTGGTATTACCTCACCCTGTGAGGATTTTAATATGTCAGATTATATTCTTTTTTTTTATACATTTGTCAACAGAACACAAGTTTCCACTGAAATCACAGAAAACATACCTGACAGAATCCTTTGGTTGTTCCATATCCACCTGCACAGGAAACACTGGCAGGAAGACCAGGCCAGTGTTTCTTACAGACCTTTGGTTCAATGACAGACACGTCCACCACCGTCGGCTCATCAACAGGTTCGCCACCTGAAACACTTGATTTTCTTTTAGGTTTATTTCAGCAAGTGGAGGCTGAATTGTTTGTACTCTGTGAACTAATCGAACGTTCACACACAACTGGAGACACAACATGAAGTAAAAAATAGAAACACATTTTCATGTAACCAACGGCTGTCAGAAGTCAAAGGTCATTTTTATTTGATGCTATTGCACTTAATTGTGTTTTATTTTCCCTCGAAATAACATCTGCCTTATCAATAACTTCGAGTGATCTGATCAATAAACACAAGTTTGAAAAAGTTTGTTTTTGGATGAACTTCATGAACAGGAAATCTAACTCACAACCGGTCACAGTGTGCAGCAGTGAGCACAAAGTCTTCAGTGATGAGGAATTCTCCACAGACATGTTGACCCTTGTTATTCTGAACTGATCCCATGTAGGGTATCGAGTTGTCCGGAGCTTTTGTTCCATGAATAATTCCTGTTGAAAACTCTGGTAAATTAAAAAAAAAAAAGAAGATGATAAAGTTAGTGTGCCGTTTACAGCCGTAAGATAAATCAGATATATTTGATGTTCACACTGATGCCTTGTAGACATGGTAGAAAACAAAGAAGAAACTTGTGAAGACAGTGCATGGTGCCAGCAGGAAACTCAAACTGTCCTTTACTCAGTAGAAAGACTTTTATACATCACGCGTCTTAGTTTGAAGGCTGGTCTATCGTTATCATCTCGACTTCCTGTCATGCCAACCTCTCTGCAGTGCAGGTTTGATTTACCATTATCTAATGTCAAAAGGGGGATGGTGCGTTACAAAGCAGCGAGAGAGACAGAAAGGCAGCAGAGTTCAGGTAAGAGTTGGATTTTAAATACAGGGCTCTGTGTGCGGGCAGGCGGAGATGAGGATCCAAATGCAGGACTCAAACACAGAATTGTAACTCAAAACCTCAGCTTTATTGCTGGAGAAATTAAAACATGAACTGAACAAGGGTAGTGAACACGAAAATACTGAACACAGTATAAAACACAAAGGCATAATCCGACGGTACGATGCAGCACTGAGCAAGGGCAAACACAGGGCTAATATACACAGGGAAGTAATCAGGGAATGGAAAACAGGAGGGAGACACAGCTGGGAGAGATTGGGGCTAACGAGTCAGGGGATCGAAGCTGGACACACTGACATAAGACACAATCCTTCAAAATAAAACAGGAAACAATACACACTAAACTAAGACACGGACAGAGAGAGACAGACTAGACACTGAACTAAACCAGCAAAAAACATGAGAACACAAAACCTAAGAACTAATCCCTAAACAAGAAGAACTAAAACATAGATTAATCATCATCATCATCATCATGATAACCAAAAAAAGCACCACAAGAGAATAAGAAAACTATCCATAATGCAAAAACACCAAAACATAACAACTCAAAATACTGGGTCAAACTGACCCAGAATCGTGACAGGTAAGGAGATGTCATTTCAGGACTTAAACCAGACTCTAAGAAATTGCTGTGTCTAATTTTGCGATGCTGCGAGTAACAAACTGGGTTCAGTTTGGAGGTTGAAGAGGAACTTTCCCTCGCCAGGCCTCGACAGCCGTCTGTGTTTATCTCATCTCAGTTTATCTCACGCAGCGCAGGGCTAAATTTAAAATTATTAAATACTTAAGACAATGTATATTCTTCTATGACAAAAAAATACAAGTGTTCATTTAAGCAAATAAACAGAGCCGTAAGAGATGTTTTTCAGAAACTGTTGTCTTTATTTTGATTTGCAACTAACAAATTTTTTAAAAATTTGTAGTTTTTGTTGTGCTCTCTATTATGTGAACCCCTCACCTAATTTCTTATGTTTTTTAACAAATTAAACCCCAACAATCAAATGATCCCCTGTGAGCAAGCACTAGGCACGGTGGAAAGGAAAAACTCCCTTTAAACAGGAAGAAACCTTTGACAGAACCAGGCTCAGGAAGGGGCAGCCATCTGTCGCGACTGGCTGGGGGGTGAGAGGCAAAAGAAAAGAAAAATGAGAGCACAAGTTAGCTAAATGTTGCTTATGTTGTCTGATATGAACAACGTATGGTTTTCTGGACTGTGGATGAAAAGCAGTCCATCATTACTAGTCTTTAAAAAGGGACTAATCGATCACCAAGGTAGCAATATGGCTCAAGGAGGCCATAGACAGAGTTAAATAGGCAATCACTGTTAAGCACTGAAAAGCCCCAGTAACCTGCAGCTATAATAAGGCCTACTGCAGCAACACCTAAACCTATTTTAAGTAGGCGTTTAGCACCATGACGCCATGAACCACTAGTCGGCACCACATCAGGAGATGGTTCCAAGGCCGGAAAAAAAAGCTCCTCGGGTTCAGGAGCAAGATTCTCCTGTGTTGGAACCACATCAGGAGATGGTTCCAAGGCAGGAAAATAAAGCTCCTCGGGTTCAGGAGGAAGATTCTCCAGCTGCAGAGGTTCACCAGTGATGTTGTGAACAGCAGCTAATATTTTTTCTTCCTCCTCCCTTCTCAGCTCATCCTTAAGATTATTAATTATTTCTCTTTTCATTTTAAGATTTTCATAAAGTTCATCTATGAGATCTTCGTTATGAACAATCTTGAAATTTTGCTTTTTGACTTTTTCTTCCAGCCAAAATATTTGCAGTGTAAGACTTTCTGTTGTGCTGTTCAGGGTGCTCAACTCCAACTGGAGTTGTTGAATTTTCATTTGAAGCTCCATAGGGTCAGGTATTTCTGTCTCCATCAACCCATACAGTCTTTGTGATTCCTCTCGAATCTCTCCGTCAGACTGTAAATTATTAAATGCTTCGTTTGACATTTCTTTAAACTCTTAATGCAAAGTGTCGACAAGAAAAAATGTCTGCTTAATTGTTAAAGTTTAAAAACAGTCCCTTTCTGAAAGGTTTCTGGTTTGCTAAACACAACTCGCTGTTTCTGAAAATGTTCCAAGTAAAACTGTGTTTGCAAAGGTGAAGAGGGGCTATTTATAGACTTTCGTGGCAGCGAATTTGACGTCAGCGCTCTTTGAGCCTTTGATCCTTTGTTCGATCACAGGATCACATGACAGCTGTGCGTAATTCTGCGCATACTCAGAGAATACCCATTGTGACGCACGGTTTTGTTTTGTTTTGAATTTTTTTAAATACCCTGAAAACAGTCCAAACAGTGTTGCCAACTTAGCGATTTTGTCGCTATATTTAGGGAGTTTTCAAACCCCCCTTAGCGTCGTTTTTTTTCTAAAAAGCGACTAGCGACAAATCTGGCGACTTTTTCTGGTGTTATTGGAGGCTTATTTATGACGACTTTTGACGTGAAAGCGCTTGTTGCTCTCAACAAGCAGCGGGTGCTGCCGTGGGCACCTCGCTCGTGCCAAAGCACTCACAGGCGGAGGATAGTCCTCCTCCAGCCGCTATCAGGGCAGGAGATGTTCACGTGCGTCCAAACTGCAAATGAATCGCGCACGAGCAAAGCCGCCGCTCCCGCATTGACTGTAACGCAGTCAATTCTTCTTTTACTGTTATGCTGTTTTGTGGATCACAAGGTTTAAAACTACTTGTAAACACACACACAGTAACTCCACCCTAACCTGCAGCTGCAGCGCAAATAACAACGAAAATTGTTTGTAAACGTGTCCTGGAGTTTACAGGTGCAGACAGTGCAACAGCTTCCAGGTCATTTATTCTGCCAATATGGCAAGAAGGTCATAACTGCTTCAAGCACTGTCTATATCAGGGGTAGGCAACGCCAGGCCTCGAGGGCCGGTGTCCTGCAGGTTTTAGATCTCACCCTGGGTCAACACACCTGAATCAAATGATTAGTTCATTACCATCCCCCTGGAGAACTTCAAGACATGTTGAGGAGGTAATTTAGCCATTTGAATCAGCTGTGTTGGTTCAAGGACACATCTAAAACCTGCAGGACACCAGCACTCGAGGCCTGGAGTTGCCTACCCCTGGTCGTACACAATGTCCATGATATTGTTTAATTATGATTTCAAATTAACAGTTTAAATCATGTGAATTGTTTTATAGACATTAAAGCTTTAATATGAAAGGAACAACTCTTTTTATCTAGCTGTAGTGTCACTTTTCAAGAAAATCTCACATGGTCAGGTGGGAGACATTTGATGAGCTGACACTGAATGACCTTTGTACCCTTCCTCAGTTCTGCACTCAGTTCTCCAACTTTTGTTATGGTTCAGTCTGGTTTGCACTTTTCTGTGAAAGGAGTAGTAAACTCTACTCTTCTAATATAGCAAATATTTTAGTCTTATACTTTAGAGTATATTAATTGGTTTTCTTTTAAGAATACACAAGAAGTAGACTGTATTGTTATATTTACATTTACCTTTGGGGCAGAAGCTTAAGCTTTTAGTCTTATATTAGTGGATCCATCTAATTTCTGACTCATTGTCCAGTTATGGGTTGTGTTGGAGCTCTGCTCAGATTCCTAGATCAGCAGAGGAAACCATTCACACCTTTGACCAGTTTATTATCACTCTGTATATTTTATTTTATTATTTTAAATATTCTACTTATTGTTTACTCTATTTAATTTGTAAATATGTGTACACACACACACACACACACACACGTAGAAAAATATTTAGTATACACATCCAGAAATGCATATACTATTATATATTGTACATATATTTATTAGTTTCAGATGTAGCCATTAAGTTTTTGGACTGTGGGAGGAAGTCTGAGTATGCAGAGAGACCACACAGTTTTAGGGTGAACATGCAAAAGAACAAGAACATGACACTAATCACGCTTGTGTTTGCTCTGCTCTTTGTGTCCAGCTCCACTCATGAAAAGAAAAGCAGAACTAATATTACTGTTATACAGGGCCAAGTCTACCTGAGGCACAACACGCTGTCAGAGGATGCCCCCATCACCATCATATTGAAGGTAGGGATGATTTTTTTTATTTTTTTTACAGAGGACTGATCCTCACTGCAGGCATCACTGTCTGGTATGGGAACATCACACAGGCAGAGAGGAAGGCTCTGAAAAGAGTCATAAAGACTGCAGAGAGATCACAGGGACAAAACTTCCTTCCATGTAATCTGTATGTACAATGCTGCCGAAAAAGAGCAGAGGGAATTATCTGGGACTCACCATCCAGCTCACTCTCTGCTGAGACACAAAAACTGTACAAAGTGAGACACAACAGAGCGGACCGGATCATTACACACAGAACAAGGTTTTTCAACAGCTTCTTCCCCGCCACAGTCAGACTGATGGCAAAACAAAACACTGGACGCGTGAAATAATACAACACTACCTCACCTCACTTCGAATGTACAATGTGATAAATCACTGTCTGTTTAATGTACAATATGCTTACTGAAACTGATTTGAGAAACAGGTGCAATATTAGGTAAAATATTCTAAATATCAAAAGGTGCAATACTATGTGTGAAATACCCAGAATGCTATTTGGATTCTCGCCAGCAAATACGTGCATTACCACCCTCTCTGTACAGAGTTGTCATGTAGGAAATACTATTAGTAGATTGCTCTATTTTTCGCTTTATGTCTACTTTTTACTTGCTTTATTTCCACCTCTCAAAAATGTAACTTGTAACTTACCCACAGAACTTGTGAACTGTTCAGAAAATATAACCCACAGGATTTGAGAGAAAAGGGACCAGTAAGTGCAAAATGCAAACTTATTTCAGGCATTTCAGGTTTGTTCCTGCAGCACTTTCTAGAAGCACATATGTAGCCTAGGGTTGCTTACTGTGCCCATTCTTAGATGGGTCTTTAAACCACCGTAAAACTACACTCATACATGAAGAATACAAAACTCAAACGTCATTAAAAACCTAGAAAGGATATGATGCAAGGGACAAAAAGTTAAAAGGAGGGACATAAAGCAATAAACAGCAATAAACTCAAAGAAATCTTTTTGACTTTTGATCTTCACCTTCTTGCTGAGTGTTATAAGAGCACTGCTGCCTCTCATGTTTGTGCAGGACATCTGAAGCTACAGCCAGTGTTTGGCTGGCTTATCGTAGCACAGAGGAGGCCTCTACGTGCTAGTAGTGCTGATTTTCTAACACTGGAAAATAACTCAAAATGTTAGAAATATTCCAGTGTTAGAAAATCAGCACTGCTCAGTGTTAGCCATTGTTAATTTTCAAAACTGACTAGGTTACTTTTAAACATATAACACTGTCAAAAGTGTTACAGGTTTTTTTTTTTGTTTTTTTTTTTACAGCCACTAGGACACATTTCTCAATACTTAGGTCACTTTTGCAAAACTCTTCACACAACTCCTCTAACTGACCTTCAGCTTGGCAAAGCAGTTCATTTCACATTCAAAATGCACTACAACTACCAAAACACTTTATTCAGGTCTCAAATAAACTCATTCTTCCAGAACACTAGCAAAGGTTGACAGCCGACAAACACACTTTGTCACCCACAAAACAATGACCTAAAAAACACTAACAACATGTAGCATTACACAGTGTTTTCTTGTGTAAAACAAGGACACATCTCTGTTTATAATTTCAATATATGTTACTGGAATGAATCAGACATCATGTATTTATGTTTATGTTTATGTATTTTTATTTTTTTGCACTAAGTAATCCCAAAATACAAGAATTTGTATACACACCATCCACTGATACACATACAATAGTAATGCTAATCTACTCGGTCTTCTCCATTTGGCCACAGGTTCTCATCCACATCACATCTTATGTCATCTAGGGCGATACACCTAGGAAAGAATCTCCTGGCATGCCTGATCCATCCCTGGCAATCTTCTGCTGATATTTCCAGGCATCCAGCATTCATTGCATCCAGGAGGGACATTTGATCATGTGGATGATGGTGGTAAAGCTTCCACCGCCATGAGGAAAAGAATTCCTCTATGGGGTTGAGGAATGGAGAGTAAGGTGGGAGGAAAAGAGACTCCATTCTGGGATGGGCTGCAAACCACTTGGTGACTGCACGGGAGTGATGAAATGCCACGTTGTCCCATACAATTATAAATGTTGGCTGATTCCTTCTCTCTGCATCCCTTTCCTCACCTAGCACAACCCGTCCATAGAGATCATGCAGGAACGCAAGGAGCCGTTCAGTGTTGTATGGCCCAATTAGTGGTCTGTGTAACAGCAGTCCATCGGTGGATATTGCTGCGCACATTGTGATGTTGGCACCCCTCTGGCCTGGGACAGTCACTGTGGCTCTCTTCCCAATCACATTCCTCCCTCGTCGCCGTGCTTTGGCCAAGTTGAAACCTGCCTCATCCACAAAGATGAAAATGTGGTGCGTTTGCCTGCCTTCAATCTCCATGACTCTCTAACATAAATCCACAAGGCAACATAAGCTGTTACAGTAGTAAATTTGTAAAAATTGTCTTTGTGTGTGTTTGGTTTTGTTCAAAAACAGATCTGTATTTTATTGTGATCTTACCTGGACATACTGGTTCCTGAGTTGCTTGACATGTTCAGAGTTCCTCTCAAAAGGCACAGTATACAACGGTTTCATCCTGACCTGATGTTTTTTCTGGACTTTAGAAATTGTTGTTATGCTTACACTGTGAATATTTGCGAAAGTAACGTTGTCTGCCAAGACTCTGTCTAATTTCAGTGAGTTTTATCCCATTGTTTCTGATGACCATATCAACAATGGCAGTTTCCTGCACATCAGTGAACATCCGTCCTCTCCCTCCTATGTGAGGTAACTGTTGAGTCCTAAGCAGAAATGCAACAAAAATTACACAAAAGCTTATTTACTTCTGAAATGTGCAAATGCCCCTGCAGAATACAAGTTACCTGTTGGTTTGCCGGAAAACTCTAACAATAGATGCCACTGTAGAGCGTTGCAGATTTGGCTGCACTCTCTGACCAGCCTCTCTCATTGAGTGACCATGATTTACTACATGATCAATTACAGTAGCTCTGATCTTATCTGAGACTACAGCTCTTGATCTTCCTCTTATTCTTCTTCCACCACGCATACCTCGCCCCCTCCCAGCCACTCTTCTTCCTCTTTCAGCCACTTCTCCATTTCTGGCTGGGTCCATGTTTACATCACAAAACAAACCTATTCAGCAGTTGTCTCCTTTTGTAATGAAATTGAAGGCGTAACACCTGTGTAGATGTTCATCTACAATGAGAATCAGCTGTTGCTGGTTAAACTGCACTTTTAGATTTAAAATATGTTTCAATAAAATATTGCTGTTGAATTTTGCTGTCTTATTCAGTTTTGCATTATGTTATTGTTTTGACCATAAGTTTAAGTTTTGAAAACAGTATGTAAGTACATGCAAAATGTCCTGTACGTACAAAGATTTTTGGCAGTTGTGTCTGAGTGAGAAAATAATTCATGAAATTTGAGAGATGTAGTCATTGAATGCATTTTGTGCCAAAACAATGATAACTGATCCTCAGTTTAGCCCACATAGACTTCTGTTGTGCTCACTGTGTGAGGAGTTTTGCAAAAGTGACGTAAGTATTGAGAAATTTGTCCTAGCGGCTATAAAAAAAACTGTAATTTAACACTCAACAGTGTTGTATTTAACACTCAGAGGTGTGGACCCATATATAGACACTCTATAGTGTTAATTTAACACTGGAGATTTTGCTGTGTGCTTCCACAGCTAATTTAGAAACTTATTCTCATTCTCATGTTTGTGTGACCTGCTGCTCACCAAAAAGGATCATAAAAGCAGGAAGCTTACCACACAAGAAACAGATCTGTCATGGCTACTGAATGGACTCACGCGCAGACAGTTCTTTCTCAGAGAACAAAAGGAGATTTATTTACAACAGGGATCACCTCAGTGCTATATATATGTACAGTGAGTTGGGAGGGGGGTCCAGCGCTCCAAGGAGAGAAGGAGGGGGGAAATCCACACACACGCTTCCTCTTCCACACAGTCACCGCCACAGCTCCTCCGCACACTCGCTCCAAAACTCCACACACGCTGCCACACCCGGGCATGTAGTGATGGGTCGTTCTGTATCGAGGCTTCGGAGCGTGTGTCGAGTAATGGAGGGGGCGTTTCCGCGAAGCGCGTATCGAGGCTGCAGTATACCTCGCATTTCCAAGTGTGAGCCTTTGCATGCATGACGGAGAGAAAAGGACGCATTGACAAGAGGTTCCTCAGCTCAGGGCACTGCTGAGCCACCTTGGTTAAATAGGGGGAAATATTTACAGGCCACATCGGAGCAAAGGAACATAATATGTCCTGGGAAGCTAGCTGCCAACTTCCTCTGGAGAAAAAGAGGGTAAGCAAAGATCTCCCCTCGAAACATGTTCAATGCAGCTAAGAGGACTCCGTGGTGACAAACAGCTATTTCCACGCCCTCTTCATCCAACTTCCCAGTGGACTTTTTGGACGACTCCTTTGCTGCAGTCCAAGATGAAGATCCGCACAACCCTTTCCCTGGGACCTATACACCCAAAGATTTTAACATAAAAGACTCGGCATGATTAAGCCCTATCAGGGACAAACTTTTTAAAACAAATGCATAACAATTAGCTGAATTAGCCTTAAGTTACACGAGACCTCATATCTCCCCAGGACAGCACTGACAACACAAAATAAAAATCATGTTGTTGTTGTTGTTTTTTTTTTTTTTAAATACACATGGTGACAAAATTAAGTACACATTAAGATAAAGTAAATAGTATTACGACAACACTAAGAGAAAAATAAAATAAATATCCACCCATCCATATATGTATACACACACACACATCTTTCTACAAATCCATATTTGACTTATGTACACAATGCATAACGTACCTTGCATTAGACTGAAAGCGATAAAGCTTGCGGTTTCCATCAACTGAGACGGCAAGCATGTCTGGAGTGCAGGCAGGGCAGCTAAAGCATGGCTCCTTGCACATCCTGTCCACCTCAAACTTTACAGCACTCCACTCCAAGAAACTTTTACTGAAGGCATCAGCTGATATTCGGCCAGTCTTTTACATAGAGGACATACAACAGAATATTCAAGGACAGTCATCATAAACATTGATTTACACAATTTCCTTAAACTTGGCAAATTTAGAAACTCACCCTTCCAAAATGGCTGTTCGTTCATCCAGCACTTTGACAAATGCCTTAAGTGACATCCCTGGTGCAGCCTTCTTAATGTCATAGAAAGACTGAAAGACATCCATTGAAAACAGGGTGCAGAAATTTAAGGTGCCAGGCCAATATCCACTACCCAGGATGTCCTTAACTGAGGGGGACCACATTAGGCCACAGCTGGTGCAGCTCACCACTGGCAGTGCAAGGTTATAACGGCCTTTAGAAAGGATCAGGATAAATTCAGTCATGGCTCAAAGCATTCATTTTTTTCATGTTGTTTTCAAATCGGTCTGGTAAATCCAAATGACCTTTGACAGGTGCCCACATATACTGCAGGCCGAGGGTAATTCAAACCAAGATAGCAATGCACAATTTGCAATAAAACCTCCAAACACATCTATTGTGTATGTAGTGTGTGACAAAAGGGCAACTTACCATTTATGGTTACAAGAGCCACAATTGCGCCGCGTGAAACCTCAACGTTACCTGCTGGGCAGTCACACACATGTTTTGGCCTTTGCACAGGCAACAGCCGAACTAACATTAAAACACACAATATATATATATAAAAAGGAATTGGAAATTAACTGATACACAACAAATATACAATAACAGCACCCACTCATAGTACATAGCAAGAAATGCATAAGACTTAAAAACCGTACCTAAACTGTGATGAAGGCTGCAAAAACCCTCCTGTTACTGCCTCTCTGTTGTGCAGGACAAAGCGTGTGTGAACTGCAATATCACAGTCAGCACAAAGGAATGGGAGAGGCAGGCAGTCCAGACACCTCACAACTACTTGTTTGCCACACTGACACACACGGTGTGACTGTGGATCCAGAGTAGCTAACATATTATCTATAAGACAAGGCCTGGCCTCTTTCCACTTTTGCGAGGACACCATATTTCTGATCGCCCAGTGAGTAGCAGCTGACTCAGACGACGTCTCACAAGTCATGGCTGCGTCCTCTTCTCCATCCTCCAACAACTGAAGGAGCTCCTGACGAAGCACCTCAGTTCCATACACTAACAGAAAAAAAATAAAGGAAGAAACTCTTCCACAAAGTGAAAAACACTCTAGGCAGTATGTTTCTTAGGACTGCACAAAAGCCCTGCCTAACTCAACTATAACAACAAATATAAAAGTAAACAGAAATCACAACATATACAAGAAGGTAAAGTACCTTTTGTTGGGTTGACACTGGCAACATAACTAGGTTCTTCACGTGGACATTGATGCTGCTCTCTGGACACTGGGAGGAAAAAAAGAGATTGAAGAATATTTACTTACTGAAATTCTTTGGTGAAAACAAGTTGTGAGATAAAATCATTGGTTGTGTGAACACTGACCACGTGGCATGCAACTAGTACATCGACTGGTTGATGGTCTTTGAGGAATAAAATCTCCCTGTCTGTCTGTCACGTGTTTTCCAGCGCACTGGTCTTGGCTGAGGTTCACTCTGTGCATCATTCTACGCAATTAACAAGGAAAAAAGGGAACACCTAAAATACAGTCCATAAAGCAAAGATTATCAAACATCTTAAGTTAACCAACTTAATTTGACAAACTTATATATACACATATATAAAAAAAAATTTCAAATAATATAACGTTTACTCCGTACAAAATATTAGACAAGCGTGTTCCCTCTTTAACAACTGTTTCCACTAAAAATATTACCTGCATATCTTGAAGGAGTTCGTCAGCAGCCTGAAGCTCTTCCTCCAGCTCGGGATCCTCTGAATCGCTCATTTTCAAGCTAAAGAGGAAAGAGATTTTTGCAGAACTCTGTGACATAAACGCATAACTAACGCAACTCAAATGATTTTCAGTCTTGGCGCTCCAGTTAACGTTAGCAATTAACGTTAGCATCATCAGTTTATAAAAAGCTAGCAGAACTCTAATGCAAAAACTGCTTTACGCACCATGTGAGGGTATTTTGCAGCACACAAGTCCTTTAACGTTTGTAATAGATTTAATCCATCATCGTTGGATTAAATGGCTAATGCTGCAGTAGCCACGTGTAGTCGTTACCTAGCAAGCATGCTGACGGTAGCTGTAGTCATTTTTAAATGCATTAAACCGTTTCGAGATCAGTCACCTCTGTTTGTTTGAAGCTTTTATGAAAAACAAACTTTGAAACACACATCAAGATCCATCCACCCATCCATTCGCTTCCGCTTATCCTTTTCAGGGTCGCGGGGGGCGCTGGAGCCTATCCCAGCTGACATAGGGCGAAAGGCGGGATACACCCTGGACAGGTCGCCAGTCTGTCGCAGGGCTAACACATAGGGACAGACAACCATTCACACTCACATTCACACCTAGTGGCAATTTGGATTATCCAATTAACCTATCCCCACAAGCTGCATGTCTTTGGACGGTGGGAGGAAGCCGGAGTACCCAGAGGGAACCCACGCAAACACGGGGAGAACTTGCAAACTCCACACAGAAAGACCCCAGCCTGATGGTGGAATTGAACTCAGGACCTTCTTGCTGTGCGGCAACAGTGCTAACCACCGTGCTGCCCTATTACTTTAA
The DNA here is from genome assembly GCF_057382095.1 of Aulonocara sp. 'chitande type north' Nkhata Bay. Taxonomy (NCBI): domain Eukaryota; kingdom Metazoa; phylum Chordata; class Actinopteri; order Cichliformes; family Cichlidae; genus Aulonocara; species Aulonocara sp. 'chitande type north' Nkhata Bay. Next base: position 108,085 of record NC_141350.1, on the reverse strand, counting down.
ATATGTATTTTTTACATACCTGCATTAGAATCAATCAGTTCCGCCTCATTTTCTTATTCTTATAAATGGGTCTCTCCATTCTCCCATCATCCTTTGCTTACACAGGTTGCATCTGATTGGTTGGAGCCGAGCACATCCAAAACTAACAGGAGTGGTGGATGAATCTATAAATGTGTTTTACGTGTGAAATGAAAATAATAAACCTAACAAAGGATTATGTACGTTAAATCTGAGCACTTTCAGCTCGTGAATCAGTTTGGAAAACACTGTGTGATGGCCACAACATGAAGCGATTTTATTGTTGCATTATCAGTGATACTTTCATGTGTTTTTGTTGAGAAATGTTAACGATGTCCATTAAAAGAAAGCATTAAATTAGGGAGAAAAACCCGTTCGCGGAGAGGGTCCCCGGTTCTCCAGTTAGATTGTGCTTCACAGCGTCATGTTTCGCTGTGACGGGATTATTATTGGAGTAAATGGATGGCTGGAGCCTCTGCTCGAAGCGTCTCTGATCGCGCGAGCGGGTTCATATTGGAATGAATTGACAACCCACAGCGTCACATAAAAACGTGGAAGGATACCTTTAGCGTCAGCATGAGAAGTTAAGGGACGCGACAAATCATCATTATTTTACATGTCGGGAGTGAGAACGGGTTGCCATTTCACAAGCCTCGCACTTCCGGCCTTAGCGGTCTTTGAGTACGCGGCCCTTGAGGACTTTAAGGCTGCAGACCCTGAATTGGGATACAGCCCATATGTGATAGACAACAGGAAATTCGCATGATCTGAGCATGCGCAGAATGATCCACAGCGCTCCTTTGATCTTCTCAAACGATCACTGTGACGTCATATTCTTTGCCACTATAGTGGCAAAGAATATGACGTCACAGTGTCCATAGTCTATAAATAAGAGCTTGTTTAACACAGTTTACTTTGGAGCATTTTCAGAAACCAGGAACCTTTCAAAAAGCTAATACACCGTGACACTGTGCGGTCAATTTAAAAAAAATGGCAGAGGAAAGGTTAAATAATTTACGCTCTGTACCAAACATTGATCAGCATTTTAACAGACTGAGTGGTACAATGCAGACGTTGATTACAAAGGCTCAGATAAAGGAAGAGGGTCACCTTAAGGCGATAAGGAGCCTTCGTGCTGAGGTGTGCGAGGTCCAAAGTAAGGTAGATAAACTCATGCAGGAGAACGCACAGCTTAGAAAAGACAATGCAGAACTCAAGGAAACTGTGGAGACCCATACTTGGTGGTGTAAAGTAGGCTTGGGTGTTGCCACAGTGGCCATTGTTGTTCCTGCAGCTTGCTGGGCCATCTCAAACCTCTTTGGCTGAGTGAATGTCCCGCTCTGTGGGGTCATGATTATTATCAGGGGTGCACATAAGTGGTCCGCATGCGCTGTCAAAATAAAAGACGCGCACCAGATAAGAATTTGCAATGCATGTTTGCATACATAAGATTTTCTGGAGGAGGAGTTTGTTTAGATCTCCTCAAGATCGCATGTGCACCTGCGGACCACTTATGTGCACCCCTGATAATAATCTGATCTTATAAAATTTTTATAAAACTTTATCTTATAAATACGCTGTGCTCTCCTTTATGTTTGATTTTATTTTGCCCCTCACCCCCCAACCAGTCATGGCAGAAGACCGCCCCTCCCTGAGCCTGGTTCTGCCAGAGGTTTCTTCCTGTTAAAAGGGAGTTTTTCCTCTCCACTGTTGCCAGAGTGCTTGCTCATAGGGGATCATTTGATTGTTGGGGCTGAATTTTTAGATTTCATTTAATTGGCTTGAACTGAAAAACCTAAAAAATTCAGGTGAGGGGTTCACATAGTGGAGAGCACTACATTTGTTAACTGCACTTTTATTTGTAGATTTTGTAGTTCTTCCTACTACAAAAACTACAAATGAAAACAAGGCAGTTAGCAGCAAATGAAAATAAATAAAACACATTTAAAAAAATCTGCTACTGTTCTGTGTGTTTACTTCAATGAATATTTGTATGTTTTTGTGTTAGAAGATTATAGATTGTCCAAATATGTGAGAGTTTTTAAATCAGCACTGCATGAGATTAACTGTGACACAGACGGCTGTCGGCCTGGCGAGGGAGAGCTCCACTTCAGCCTCCAAACTGGAGCCAGTGTGTTACTCACAGAATCACAGATTTACTCACATTTACTGACAGTGGATTGTCTGATTGTTCTGTGGGGTCTTTGCAGTATTCAGCCCCTTCCGGTGACTGTTGTTGTGACTGCAGGTAACATTTGGACAAAAGTCTTATGACTCCATTTTTAGGGTTTAATTAGGTTAAATATTTAACGAGTCAATTCGAGAATTCAAGACATATTTATCACTAAAATGATAGGTGAGAGCAGACGGAGGGGTAGTACATGTTTGTTTCTTCTTTTTACATTTCAGAGAAAACTAATCGGTGTAAGATATAACAATAGACGTCACTCACACATCAGAGTCCTTTTACATATTTTAATAATGGAATATCTCTATCTTCATTGTTTGTTAAGTGCACACACTGCATGAGGTCACATATTTATAAGCATTTTTGGTTTGTTCCACAGTTTTCAGGAACCTGTTCAGTGCATCCCAGATCATGTTCTGTTGCTCTCGAGTGTTCACACAGAGTACATACACATGCTTAACCTTGACCTTAACAATTAACAGCCTTGTCCCTGATGCTGAAATTAAAAAAAAAAAAAAGTAAGTTTCATCAATGATATGGTGAAAAAAAATCTGAACTTTATCACCTTTTGATCTGAAAAGTTACTGGTAATATATAACCTAACTTCCCCAGAAGCTGGTAAAGAAGTTGGACTCACTAGGAATAAACACAGCCCACTGCTGTTCACCCTGCTAACACATGACTGATAGAATCCACACAAACTCTGTTCAGGTGACAAATCTTTTCTAGTTTATTTAGCGCCTGCTGTGTCTTGTGCTTGTACAAAGACGTGTTCTGTGTTTGAACTGCCTAGGGTAGAGCAAGCTTTGTAAGTCAGTGCAGCTGTAACCAATACGTCTACTCACCAAAGAATGAGTGAAGCAATATGGATAACAGCAGAGGACAATTTATTTAGGGTCTGATGGCAATTTACCATCGGTGTCCAGCACTTTAAAGGATTGATGGACTGGAGCACATCTGTCCTTAACATACCCTCTTAAACATCAGCTTGACACTGATATATCAAAGGAAACTTAACCGAATTTAAGTGCAAATGTTTCAACCTGAACAACTTAAAACTTCTCTGGGATACAATGTAAACGAAGACAAGAAGAAGAAAAATATTTCCATCAATAGTCACTTTTCCTAACCAGGAGACAAGTGAATATATTATGTAAAGAGTCCTTTTAATCAGTCCTGGGGTTGTAACACCACAACCTCCTCAGTCCGTAATCAAAGAGTGTCTATTTGACAATAACCAAAATGTCTTTGGATAGTCTTTGTGAATGCAAACAAAACAAAACAAAACAAAAAAACAAATGGTATTAGCTGGCCAGCAAAATAAAGAGAGTGTATGGCACTGAGTGCGGGCGTGTGTGTGAGTACTTCGGTCCAAATAATCAAGGTCCGGATGGATGAAGGGATGGCGGCCGCTTGTCCTTTAATGGCAGCAGCGAGGCAGCACAGCAGCGAGGCAGCACAGCAGCGAGGCGTCTGGCAGGAGAACGAACAATAGTCCTTTTCAAGGCTACTGCAGAAGGCGATATTCCCCGCTAGCTCACCCCAGCTTGCTCTCTGGCACAGCTACAAGCCACGTGAGCTCATAGCCCCATAGTGACATACGAACTTGGCTACCAACGTCCGCTTAGCATGGCGGCTAATTGTCGAGCTTGCTAGCTTAGCCTCGATTAGCGATTAGCACCTTAATAACCATTACTACACATCACATCATAGCTAACACATGGAATAGTATAATATACATACGAAACAGATTTTTACCTGGCAGGAGAACGAACAATAGTCCTTTTCAAGGCTACTGCAGAAGGCGATATTCCCCGCTAGCTCACACCAGCTTGCTCTCTGGCACAGCTACAAGCCACGTGAGCTCATAGCCCCTCCCGCTAGGATGTACTACCACAGTCGACTGTCGTAAAGCAGCCGCAAACCAATAGCAATAAAAAAAAACTCAAAATCATTGAAGAACATTTTATAACACCCAATATAGGTATATACATATATACTGAATATCACACAATATCAGATAACCAAATTAACACTGGGTTACACAGCCTCACTATGCTGCCCTCACGACACATGTGAAGCTAGACAGCTAGCGAACAAAATAGAGGAGATCTTCCACACAAGGCTTGCTTTTAATGAAGATCCTTTAAAGCCTTATCTCGCCAGGCCCTCGAGGCCTGGCGTTGCCTACCCCTGATATAGACAGTGCTTGAAGCAGTTATGACCTTCTTGCCATATTGGCAGAATAAATGACCTGGAAGCTGTTGCACTGTCTGCACCTGTAAACTCCAGGACACGTTTACAAACAATTTTCGTTGTTATTTGCGCTGCAGCTGCAGGTTAGGGTGGAGTTACTGTGTGTGTGTTTACAAGTAGTTTTAAACCTTGTGATCCACAAAACAGCATAACAGTAAAAGAAGAATTGACTGCGTTACAGTCAATGCGGGAGCGGCGGCTTTGCTCGTGCGCGATTCATTTGCAGTTTGGACGCACGTGAACATCTCCTGCCCTGATAGCGGCTGGAGGAGGACTATCCTCCGCCTGTGAGCGCTTTGGCACGAGCGAGGTGCCCACGGCAGCACCCGCTGCTTGTTGAGAGCAACAAGCGCTTTCACGTCAAAAGTCGTCATAAATAAGCCTCCAATAACACCAGAAAAAGTCGCCAGATTTGTCGCTAGTCGCTTTTTAGAAAAAAAAAAACGACGCTAAGGGGGGTTTGAAAACTCCCTAAATATAGCGACAAAATCGCTAAGTTGGCAACACTTTTTGGACTGTTTTCAGGGTATTTAAAAAAATTCAAAACAAAACAAAACCGTGCGTCACAATGGGTATTCTCTGAGTATGCGCAGAATTACGCACAGCTGTCATGTGATCCTGTGATCGAACAAAGGATCAAAGGCTCAAAGAGCGCTGACGTCAAATTCGCTGCCACAAAAGTCTATAAATAGCCCCTCTTCACCTTTGCAAACACAGTTTTACTTGGAACATTTTCAGAAACAGCGAGTTGTGTTTAACAAACCAGAAACCTTTCAGAAAGGGACTGTTTTTAAACTTAAACAATTAAGCAGACATTTTTTCTTGTCGACACTTTGCATTAAGAGTTTAAAGAAATGTCAAACGAAGCATTTAATAATTTACAGTCTGACGGAGAGATTCGAGAGGAATCACAAAGACTGTATGGGTTGATGGAGACAGAAATACCTGACCCTATGGAGCTTCAAATGAAAATTCAACAACTCCAGTTGGAGTTGAGCACCCTGAACAGCACAACAGAAAGTCTTACACTGCAAATATTTTGGCTGGAAGAAAAAGTCAAAAAGCAAAATTTCAAGATTGTTCATAACGAAGATCTCATAGATGAACTTTATGAAAATCTTAAAATGAAAAGAGAAATAATTAATAATCTTAAGGATGAGCTGAGAAGGGAGGAGGAAGAAAAAATATTAGCTGCTGTTCACAACATCACTGGTGAACCTCTGCAGCTGGAGAATCTTCCTCCTGAACCCGAGGAGCTTTATTTTCCTGCCTTGGAACCATCTCCTGATGTGGTTCCAACACAGGAGAATCTTGCTCCTGAACCCGAGGAGCTTTTTTTTCCGGCCTTGGAACCATCTCCTGATGTGGTGCCGACTAGTGGTTCATGGCGTCATGGTGCTAAACGCCTACTTAAAATAGGTTTAGGTGTTGCTGCAGTAGGCCTTATTATAGCTGCAGGTTACTGGGGCTTTTCAGTGCTTAACAGTGATTGCCTATTTAACTCTGTCTATGGCCTCCTTGAGCCATATTGCTACCTTGGTGATCGATTAGTCCCTTTTTAAAGACTAGTAATGATGGACTGCTTTTCATCCACAGTCCAGAAAACCATACGTTGTTCATATCAGACAACATAAGCAACATTTAGCTAACTTGTGCTCTCATTTTTCTTTTCTTTTGCCTCTCACCCCCCAGCCAGTCGCGACAGATGGCTGCCCCTTCCTGAGCCTGGTTCTGTCAAAGGTTTCTTCCTGTTTAAAGGGAGTTTTTCCTTTCCACCGTGCCTAGTGCTTGCTCACAGGGGATCATTTGATTGTTGGGGTTTAATTTGTTAAAAAACATAAGAAATTAGGTGAGGGGTTCACATAATAGAGAGCACAACAAAAACTACAAATTTAAAAAAAAAATTGTTAGTTGCAAATCAAAATAAAGACAACAGTTTCTGAAAAACATCTCTTACGGCTCTGTTTATTTGCTTAAATGAACACTTGTATTTTTTTGTCATAGAAGAATATACATTGTCTTAAGTATTTAATAATTTTAAATTTAGCCCTGCGCTGCATGAGATAAACTGAGATGAGATAAACACAGACGGCTGTCGAGGCCTGGCGAGGGAAAGTTCCTCTTCAACCTCCAAACTGAACCCAGTTTGTTACTCGCAGCATCGCAAAATTAGACACAGCAATTTCTTAGAGTCTGGTTTAAGTCCTGAAATGACATCTCCTTACCTGTCACGATTCTGGGTCAGTTTGACCCAGTATTTTGAGTTGTTATGTTTTGGTGTGTTTTTGCATTATGGATAGTTTTCTTATTCTCTTGTGGTGCTTTTGTTGGTTATGATGATGATGATTATTAATCTATGTTTTAGTTCTTCTTGTTTAGGGATTAGTTCTTAGGTTTTGTGTTCTCATGTTTTTTGCTGGTTTAGTTCAGTGTCTAGTCTGTCTCTCTCTGTCCGTGTCTTAGTTTAGTGTGTATTGTTTCCTGTTTTATTTTGAAGGATTGTGTCTTATGTCAGTGTGTCCAGCTTCGATCCCCTGACTCGTTAGCCCCAATCTCTCCCAGCTGTGTCTCCCTCCTGTTTTCCATTCCCTGATTACTTCCCTGTGTATATTAGCCCTGTGTTTGCCCTTGCTCAGTGCTGCATCGTACCGTCGGATTATGCCTTTGTGTTTTATACTGTGTTCAGTATTTTCGTGTTCACTACCCTTGTTCAGTTCATGTTTTAATTTCTCCAGCAATAAAGCTGAGGTTTTGAGTTACAATTCTGTGTTTGAGTCCTGCATTTGGATCCTCATCTCCGCCTGCCCGCACACAGAGCCCTGTATTTAAAATCCAACTCTTACCTGAACTCTGCTGCCTTTCTGTCTCTCTCGCTGCTTTGTAACGCACCATCCCCCTTTTGACATTAGATAATGGTAAATCAAACCTGCACTGCAGAGAGGTTGGCATGACAGGAAGTCGAGATGATAACGATAGACCAGCCTTCAAACTAAGACGCGTGATGTATAAAAGTCTTTCTACTGAGTAAAGGACAGTTTGAGTTTCCTGCTGGCACCATGCACTGTCTTCACAAGTTTCTTCTTTGTTTTCTACCATGTCTACAAGGCATCAGTGTGAACATCAAATATATCTGATTTATCTTACGGCTGTAAACGGCACACTAACTTTATCATCTTCTTTTTTTTTTTAATTTACCAGAGTTTTCAACAGGAATTATTCATGGAACAAAAGCTCCGGACAACTCGATACCCTACATGGGATCAGTTCAGAATAACAAGGGTCAACATGTCTGTAGAGAATTCCTCATCACTGAAGACTTTGTGCTCACTGCTGCACACTGTGACCGGTTGTGAGTTAGATTTCCTGTTCATGAAGTTCATCCAAAAACAAACTTTTTCAAACTTGTGTTTATTGATCAGATCACTCTAAGTTATTGATAAGGCAGATGTTATTTCGAGGGAAAATAAAACACAATTAAGTGCAATAGCATCAAATAAAAATGACCTTTGACTTCTGACAGCCGTTGGTTACATGAAAATGTGTTTCTATTTTTTACTTCATGTTGTGTCTCCAGTTGTGTGTGAACGTTCGATTAGTTCACAGAGTACAAACAATTCAGCCTCCACGTGCTGAAATAAACCTAAAAGAAAATCAAGTGTTTCAGGTGGCGAACCTGTTGATGAGCCTGTTACGGCCCTAGCTGGGCCTCCTGATACTGCCCTTGTGTGGGCGCGGTGTTTTTCTCCACCTCCTCCTCTTTTGCTCCACCCCCCGTCTCTCTCTTGCTCTTCTCTCTCCCCAGGACACAGCTGCTGCTCATTGGACTCATTTACCACCTGGGCCCAGTCAGCAATCACCTCTTGGAGGTCATATAAGCTGGGGATGAGCTGTGAACAGGGTGTGGGGCGTTCTCTGGTGTCTCTGCGTTGTGTGTGGTTAACCTGCTCAAAGTGTGGAGTTGTGGAAACAGCATAGCTGCTTTGCATGAGTAGTGTGGGCTTGTGAGCCTTGGCAGCAGCAAAGCCAACTGCTGTTAGTGACAGGGTGAGCTTGTGGGCCCCTGGAAGTACCTCCTCGTGGTGTGGAGTTTTTGTTTGGCAGCAGCAAAGCCAGCTGCTGTTAGTGACAGGGTGAGCTTGTGGGCCCCTGGAAGTACCTCCTCGTGGTGTGGAGTTTTTGTTTGGTTGTTGTGTTCTTTGTTGTTGCAACCCTTTTTCTCTTTTTCCAAGTGTTATTGGTAAAACGGCGTTGCCGGCTCTTTATGTTAAGATGATCTATAATAAAGACTATTTTATTTACTGAAAACACTGGTCTGTTTTCCTTTCATTCTGTTCTGGACTCATTTGTTACTAGTCCCCTCACTCACATGCCTAGACCCTTTCGGGGGGAACGTAACAGAGCCGACGGTGGTGGACGTGTCTGTCATTGAACCAAAGGTCTGTAAGAAACACTGGCCTGGTCTTCCTGCCAGTGTTTCCTGTGCAGGTGGATATGGAACAACCAAAGGATTCTGTCAGGTATGTTTTCTGTGATTTCAGTGGAAACTTGTGTTCTGTTGACAAATGTATAAAAAATATATATATATATAATCTGACATATTAAAATCCTCACAGGGTGAGGTAATACCAGGATGCTCTGTAGAATCCTGACCACTTTGTCATGGGAACTGATCGGCTGCTGACCGCAAGGCACTGCAGCGGGTGATATAAACAGCCCAATTATTCCACCATTTATACTGGCCTTATCTGTATTTATACATGTAAATGGTAAACGGCAAATGTACTGGTTCTTATAGAGCTACTCTTTCTACTGTTCTTTACACAACTTGTGCATTCACCCATTCGCACAAGCACATTTTTCTAGGTGCTTTCTAAGTAACATTCACACACACTCTGTGTGAATGTCAGAGATGATCTGCTCTACCACCTGAGCTACAGCCACCCCGTGTGTGTTGACAATAAACTGAAATCCTAATCCTAAAATGTGGGTCGTGTTTTGGGTCTGCCACTTGAGGATACACAGAAATAAGCCATGCTGAACAGATTTCCACATCTTTTCATCTCATCACAAATGCCTCCAAGATACCTGAAAAGCTTCTGTTTCATTTTATATGGAGAAATAAAAGCTAATATTTACAAACAGTATTTTGTTTAATGTTAAAAGAATCTGGTGGTTTGGAAGTTTAAAGTTTGAGACATTAAAGTTACACGGTTAACTACTGTAAGGAACAAAAAGACACTGTTAGAAACTCTTTCTTCAAACATATCCTTCATTTGATACATTAAATGATGCATGAATTCTACTAATTCTATTCTACTACATCAGTCATGTGTGATAAGCACTGTTGATGATTCACCAGCAGGATCGTTTTACTCTGAAATCATTTTGAAATCAGGACGGTGTGTGGCCACAAAATAAATGATTCATATCAAATGTGTTAAACCTAAAGTAAGAAGCTCATTTTGGAAATGTGAGGGGGGAGAAAGTGGAGACGTTTGACTTCAGATGTTTGGTGTAAAAACAAAGCTCTCAGGAGACTCCTCGAATACTGTAACTCTGTGAGTACAGTAATGGAGTATTTTTACTTTGTTACATCATTGATTAACATCATTCAGCCTTTTAATATCATTTATTTAAAAAGACGTTTGTCTGTCTGTGTGCGTGATGCTCTGCGAAGCGTCCTGCATTAGAAACAATGGAAAACTATCCACATCTCTCATTTTCAGCGTCTCGTTTGATTTCTGATGCAGTACGCTCATTTGGCCACACAGCGGCGCTGCTGACTTGTTAAATAGCTCAGCAGAAACATTTCAAATTATTTCATTCAGCATTTGTTTCATGTCTCACTACGAAAAGGCCTCATGCGTGACCTCATCAGAAGCTCAAATGCCATTACAGCAGCCATAAGTGACGCCCATGTCAGGAGCGACAAGTTTCTGGTCACCTTCTGGTGTGCTGTATACAAAAGCCAGCCGGCCCTCATAGATCCAGTTAAAATTTTTATTTTATCTTAAAATATCAGAAAAGCTGGAGCTGCTTTTATTTGAACTCATTTATCACAAAAGAGAAAACACATTAATAGAGGAAAGGGGAGGACGAGTCACAGATATCCTCGGTCCTGCTATGTTTTCTGAAGCGTCTCATTCTGTGGCTTGGAGCCACTGCTGGATGAAACACGAGTCGACTTTTCAGGAATGGAAGAGAACCTGCTTTAATTTTGCAGCTGTAACTTGGAGTGTTTTACAACAATTTGCAAGCAGCTCCACAGCGACAGTCGGGCTCCCTGGCTGCATAAAAGTCACATTTTTTATTGGGCTTTTTTAGGTTGTAATTTGTACTCACACTGCTGCTTGGCTAAAGTAGCAGCTAACAGAAAAGACACACACACATTTTGTTGCTGTTTCTCCCTCTCATGTTAACTTTGGGCAGAAAAAACAGGCTATGTGGTCAATCAAATTTAACTTTCAGTTGATCTCCAGTGATTAACAAGGCAAAAAAACTTTAGATAAAATTATCATAATGCAACATTTTGTTTTATTATGCTGTTAGTGGTTTATCTTTCAGTGCACCGTTTCCTAGCTGCACTTCCTGCTGGGCTGTAGAAGTGACCGGACCAAGCACTGTTCCTGCCGCTTCCCCAGGCACTCTTGGTCAGTTCCCCTGTAGCACTGCCCTTTATTGTGGTTACATGAATATGCATAGTTTCATTAACATTTGGCATCTTAAACAAGCATATGTGTGAACCAATTTTGGAGAAAAGAGCCAGCAGCTAGTTTTCCTTCAACAACTCGAGGTGCTAACATCCTCTCTAGGTTATCCAAGCTGTATTTGTGCCTATTGTAGTCCAGGATTGCTTCTTGCTTCCTCTATTGCCCATCACTGACTGCTGGTTCCCTGTGTGTTGTGCTCAAATGAAGCACAATCTTCCGTTGCTTTGGCATGTGGGAAATTGCCATAGTAGTGCACCTGAACCTGAGGAGCTTGATTCTCCTGTCTCAGAACCGCTAGTACTCATCATCAGCGGTGATGCAGTCAGCCTCTCTGACCAGATCATATAGACCAGGGGTAGGCAACTCCAGGCCTCGAGTGCTGGTGTCCTGCAGGTTTTAGATGTGTCCTTGAACCAACACAGCTGATTCAAATGGCTAAATTACCTCCTCAACATGTCTTGAAGTTCTCCAGGGGGATGGTAATGAACTAATCATTTGATTCAGGTGTGTTGACCCAGGGTGAGATCTAAAACCTGCAGGACACCGGCCCTCGAGGCCTGGCGTTGCCTACCCCTGATATAGACAGTGCTTGAAGCAGTTATGACCTTCTTGCCATATTGGCAGAATAAATGACCTGGAAGCTGTTGCACTGTCTGCACCTGTAAACTCCAGGACACGTTTACAAACAATTTTCGTTGTTATTTGCGCTGCAGCTGCAGGTTAGGGTGGAGTTACTGTGTGTGTGTTTACAAGTAGTTTTAAACCTTTAAACAGCATAACAGTAAAAGAAGAATTGACTGCGTTACAGTCAATGCGGGAGCGGCGGCTTTGCTCGTGCGCGATTCATTTGCAGTTTGGACGCACGTGAACATCTCCTGCCCTGATAGCGGCTGGAGGAGGACTATCCTCCGCCTGTGAGTGCTTTGGCACGAGCGAGGTGCCCACGGCAGCACCCGCTGCTTGTTGAGAGCAACAAGCGCTTTCACGTCAAAAGTCGTCATAAATAAGCCTCCAATAACACCAGAAAAAGTCGCCAGATTTGTCGCTAGTCGCTTTTTAGAAAAAAAAAACGACGCTAAGGGGGGTTTGAAAACTCCCTAAATATAGCGACAAAATCGCTAAGTTGGCAACACTTTTTGGACTGTTTTCAGGGTATTTAAAAAAATTCAAAACAAAACAAAACCGTGCGTCACAATGGGTATTCTCTGAGTATGCGCAGAATTACGCACAGCTGTCATGTGATCCTGTGATCGAACAAAGGATCAAAGGCTCAAAGAGCGCTGACGTCAAATTCGCTGCCACAAAAGTCTATAAATAGCCCCTCTTCACCTTTGCAAACACAGTTTTACTTGGAACATTTTCAGAAACAGCGAGTTGTGTTTAGCAAACCAGAAACCTTTCAGAAAGGGACTGTTTTTAAACTTAAACAATTAAGCAGACATTTTTTCTTGTCGACACTTTGCATTAAGAGTTTAAAGAAATGTCAAACGAAGCATTTAATAATTTACAGTCTGACGGAGAGATTCGAGAGGAATCACAAAGACTGTATGGGTTGATGGAGACAGAAATACCTGACCCTATGGAGCTTCAAATGAAAATTCAACAACTCCAGTTGGAGTTGAGCACCCTGAACAGCACAACAGAAAGTCTTACACTGCAAATATTTTGGCTGGAAGAAAAAGTCAAAAAGCAAAATTTCAAGATTGTTCATAACGAAGATCTCATAGATGAACTTTATGAAAATCTTAAAATGAAAAGAGAAATAATTAATAATCTTAAGGATGAGCTGAGAAGGGAGGAGGAAGAAAAAATATTAGCTGCTGTTCACAACATCACTGGTGAACCTCTGCAGCTGGAGAATCTTCCTCCTGAACCCGAGGAGCTTTATTTTCCTGCCTTGGAACCATCTCCTGATGTGGTTCCAACACAGGAGAATCTTGCTCCTGAACCCGAGGAGCTTTTTTTTCCGGCCTTGGAACCATCTCCTGATGTGGTGCCGACTAGTGGTTCATGGCGTCATGGTGCTAAACGCCTACTTAAAATAGGTTTAGGTGTTGCTGCAGTAGGCCTTATTATAGCTGCAGGTTACTGGGGCTTTTCAGTGCTTAACAGTGATTGCCTATTTAACTCTGTCTATGGCCTCCTTGAGCCATATTGCTACCTTGGTGATCGATTAGTCCCTTTTTAAAGACTAGTAATGATGGACTGCTTTTCATCCACAGTCCAGAAAACCATACGTTGTTCATATCAGACAACATAAGCAACATTTAGCTAACTTGTGCTCTCATTTTTCTTTTCTTTTGCCTCTCACCCCCCAGCCAGTCGCGACAGATGGCTGCCCCTTCCTGAGCCTGGTTCTGTCAAAGGTTTCTTCCTGTTTAAAGGGAGTTTTTCCTTTCCACCGTGCCTAGTGCTTGCTCACAGGGGATCATTTGATTGTTGGGGTTTAATTTGTTAAAAAACATAAGAAATTAGGTGAGGGGTTCACATAATAGAGAGCACAACAAAAACTACAAATTTAAAAAAAAAATTGTTAGTTGCAAATCAAAATAAAGACAACAGTTTCTGAAAAACATCTCTTACGGCTCTGTTTATTTGCTTAAATGAACACTTGTATTTTTTTGTCATAGAAGAATATACATTGTCTTAAGTATTTAATAATTTTAAATTTAGCCCTGCGCTGCATGAGATAAACTGAGATGAGATAAACACAGACGGCTGTCGAGGCCTGGCGAGGGAAAGTTCCTCTTCAACCTCCAAACTGAACCCAGTTTGTTACTCGCAGCATCGCAAAATTAGACACAGCAATTTCTTAGAGTCTGGTTTAAGTCCTGAAATGACATCTCCTTACCTGTCACGATTCTGGGTCAGTTTGACCCAGTATTTTGAGTTGTTATGTTTTGGTGTGTTTTTGCATTATGGATAGTTTTCTTATTCTCTTGTGGTGCTTTTGTTGGTTATGATGATGATGATTATTAATCTATGTTTTAGTTCTTCTTGTTTAGGGATTAGTTCTTAGGTTTTGTGTTCTCATGTTTTTTGCTGGTTTAGTTCAGTGTCTAGTCTGTCTCTCTCTGTCCGTGTCTTAGTTTAGTGTGTATTGTTTCCTGTTTTATTTTGAAGGATTGTGTCTTATGTCAGTGTGTCCAGCTTCGATCCCCTGACTCGTTAGCCCCAATCTCTCCCAGCTGTGTCTCCCTCCTGTTTTCCATTCCCTGATTACTTCCCTGTGTATATTAGCCCTGTGTTTGCCCTTGCTCAGTGCTGCATCGTACCGTCGGATTATGCCTTTGTGTTTTATACTGTGTTCAGTATTTTCGTGTTCACTACCCTTGTTCAGTTCATGTTTTAATTTCTCCAGCAATAAAGCTGAGGTTTTGAGTTACAATTCTGTGTTTGAGTCCTGCATTTGGATCCTCATCTCCGCCTGCCCGCACACAGAGCCCTGTATTTAAAATCCAACTCTTACCTGAACTCTGCTGCCTTTCTGTCTCTCTCGCTGCTTTGTAACGCACCATCCCCCTTTTGACATTAGATAATGGTAAATCAAACCTGCACTGCAGAGAGGTTGGCATGACAGGAAGTCGAGATGATAACGATAGACCAGCCTTCAAACTAAGACGCGTGATGTATAAAAGTCTTTCTACTGAGTAAAGGACAGTTTGAGTTTCCTGCTGGCACCATGCACTGTCTTCACAAGTTTCTTCTTTGTTTTCTACCATGTCTACAAGGCATCAGTGTGAACATCAAATATATCTGATTTATCTTACGGCTGTAAACGGCACACTAACTTTATCATCTTCTTTTTTTTTTTTAATTTACCAGAGTTTTCAACAGGAATTATTCATGGAACAAAAGCTCCGGACAACTCGATACCCTACATGGGATCAGTTCAGAATAACAAGGGTCAACATGTCTGTGGAGAATTCCTCATCACTGAAGACTTTGTGCTCACTGCTGCACACTGTGACCGGTTGTGAGTTAGATTTCCTGTTCATGAAGTTCATCCAAAAACAAACTTTTTCAAACTTGTGTTTATTGATCAGATCACTCTAAGTTATTGATAAGGCAGATGTTATTTCGAGGGAAAATAAAACACAATTAAGTGCAATAGCATCAAATAAAAATGACCTTTGACTTCTGACAGCCGTTGGTTACATGAAAATGTGTTTCTATTTTTTACTTCATGTTGTGTCTCCAGTTGTGTGTGAACGTTCGATTAGTTCACAGAGTACAAACAATTCAGCCTCCACGTGCTGAAATAAACCTAAAAGAAAATCAAGTGTTTCAGGTGGCGAACCTGTTGATGAGCCTGTTACGGCCCTAGCTGGGCCTCCTGATACTGCCCTTGTGTGGGCGCGGTGTTTTTCTCCACCTCCTCCTCTTTTGCTCCACCCCCCGTCTCTCTCTTGCTCTTCTCTCTCCCCAGGACACAGCTGCTGCTCATTGGACTCATTTACCACCTGGGCCCAGTCAGCAATCACCTCTTGGAGGTCATATAAGCTGGGGATGAGCTGTGAACAGGGTGTGGGGCGTTCTCTGGTGTCTCTGCGTTGTGTGTGGTTAACCTGCTCAAAGTGTGGAGTTGTGGAAACAGCATAGCTGCTTTGCGTGAGTAGTGTGGGCTTGTGAGCCTTGGCAGCAGCAAAGCCAACTGCTGTTAGTGACAGGGTGAGCTTGTGGGCCCCTGGAAGTACCTCCTCGTGGTGTGGAGTTTTTGTTTGGTTGTTGTGTTCTTTGTTGTTGCAACCCTTTTTCTCTTTTTCCAAGTGTTATTGGTAAAACGGCGTTGCCGGCTCTTTATGTTAAGATGATCTATAATAAAGACTATTTTATTTACTGAAAACACTGGTCTGTTTTCCTTTCATTCTGTTCTGGACTCATTTGTTACTAGTCCCCTCACTCACATGCCTAGACCCTTTCGGGGGGAACGTAACAGAGCCGACGGTGGTGGACGTGTCTGTCATTGAACCAAAGGTCTGTAAGAAACACTGGCCTGGTCTTCCTGCCAGTGTTTCCTGTGCAGGTGGATATGGAACAACCAAAGGATTCTGTCAGGTATGTTTTCTGTGATTTCAGTGGAAACTTGTGTTCTGTTGACAAATGTATAAAAAATATATATATATATAATCTGACATATTAAAATCCTCACAGGGTGAGGTAATACCAGGATGCTCTGTAGAATCCTGACCACTTTGTCATGGGAACTGATCGGCTGCTGACCGCAAGGCACTGCAGCGGGTGATATAAACAGCCCAATTATTCCACCATTTATACTGGCCTTATCTGTATTTATACATGTAAATGGTAAACGGCAAATGTACTGGTTCTTATAGAGCTACTCTTTCTACTGTTCTTTACACAACTTGTGCATTCACCCATTCGCACAAGCACATTTTTCTAGGTGCTTTCTAAGTAACATTCACACACACTCTGTGTGAATGTCAGAGATGATCTGCTCTACCACCTGAGCTACAGCCACCCCGTGTGTGTTGACAATAAACTGAAATCCTAATCCTAAAATGTGGGTCGTGTTTTGGGTCTGCCACTTGAGGATACACAGAAATAAGCCATGCTGAACAGATTTCCACATCTTTTCATCTCATCACAAATGCCTCCAAGATACCTGAAAAGCTTCTGTTTCATTTTATATGGAGAAATAAAAGCTAATATTTACAAACAGTATTTTGTTTAATGTTAAAAGAATCTGGTGGTTTGGAAGTTTAAAGTTTGAGACATTAAAGTTACACGGTTAACTACTGTAAGGAACAAAAAGACACTGTTAGAAACTCTTTCTTCAAACATATCCTTCATTTGATACATTAAATGATGCATGAATTCTACTAATTCTATTCTACTACATCAGTCATGTGTGATAAGCACTGTTGATGATTCACCAGCAGGATCGTTTTACTCTGAAATCATTTTGAAATCAGGACGGTGTGTGGCCACAAAATAAATGATTCATATCAAATGTGTTAAACCTAAAGTAAGAAGCTCATTTTGGAAATGTGAGGGGGGAGAAAGTGGAGACGTTTGACTTCAGATGTTTGGTGTAAAAACAAAGCTCTCAGGAGACTCCTCGAATACTGTAACTCTGTGAGTACAGTAATGGAGTATTTTTACTTTGTTACATCATTGATTAACATCATTCAGCCTTTTAATATCATTTATTTAAAAAGACGTTTGTCTGTCTGTGTGCGTGATGCTCTGCGAAGCGTCCTGCATTAGAAACAATGGAAAACTATCCACATCTCTCATTTTCAGCGTCTCGTTTGATTTCTGATGCAGTACGCTCATTTGGCCACACAGCGGCGCTGCTGACTTGTTAAATAGCTCAGCAGAAACATTTCAAATTATTTCATTCAGCATTTGTTTCATGTCTCACTACGAAAAGGCCTCATGCGTGACCTCATCAGAAGCTCAAATGCCATTACAGCAGCCATAAGTGACGCCCATGTCAGGAGCGACAAGTTTCTGGTCACCTTCTGGTGTGCTGTATACAAAAGCCAGCCGGCCCTCATAGATCCAGTTAAAATTTTTATTTTATCTTAAAATATCAGAAAAGCTGGAGCTGCTTTTATTTGAACTCATTTATCACAAAAGAGAAAACACATTAATAGAGGAAAGGGGAGGACGAGTCACAGATATCCTCGGTCCTGCTATGTTTTCTGAAGCGTCTCATTCTGTGGCTTGGAGCCACTGCTGGATGAAACACGAGTCGACTTTTCAGGAATGGAAGAGAACCTGCTTTAATTTTGCAGCTGTAACTTGGAGTGTTTTACAACAATTTGCAAGCAGCTCCACAGCGACAGTCGGGCTCCCTGGCTGCATAAAAGTCACATTTTTTATTGGGCTTTTTTAGGTTGTAATTTGTACTCACACTGCTGCTTGGCTAAAGTAGCAGCTAACAGAAAAGACACACACACATTTTGTTGCTGTTTCTCCCTCTCATGTTAACTTTGGGCAGAAAAAACAGGCTATGTGGTCAATCAAATTTAACTTTCAGTTGATCTCCAGTGATTAACAAGGCAAAAAAACTTTAGATAAAATTATCATAATGCAACATTTTGTTTTATTATGCTGTTAGTGGTTTATCTTTCAGTGCACCGTTTCCTAGCTGCACTTCCTGCTGGGCTGTAGAAGTGACCGGACCAAGCACTGTTCCTGCCGCTTCCCCAGGCACTCTTGGTCAGTTCCCCTGTAGCACTGCCCTTTATTGTGGTTACATGAATATGCATAGTTTCATTAACATTTGGCATCTTAAACAAGCATATGTGTGAACCAATTTTGGAGAAAAGAGCCAGCAGCTAGTTTTCCTTCAACAACTCGAGGTGCTAACATCCTCTCTAGGTTATCCAAGCTGTATTTGTGCCTATTGTAGTCCAGGATTGCTTCTTGCTTCCTCTATTGCCCATCACTGACTGCTGGTTCCCTGTGTGTTGTGCTCAAATGAAGCACAATCTTCCGTTGCTTTGGCATGTGGGAAATTGCCATAGTAGTGCACCTGAACCTGAGGAGCTTGATTCTCCTGTCTCAGAACCGCTAGTACTCATCATCAGCGGTGATGCAGTCAGCCTCTCTGACCAGATCATATAGACCAGGGGTAGGCAACTCCAGGCCTCGAGTGCTGGTGTCCTGCAGGTTTTAGATGTGTCCTTGAACCAACACAGCTGATTCAAATGGCTAAATTACCTCCTCAACATGTCTTGAAGTTCTCCAGGGGGATGGTAATGAACTAATCATTTGATTCAGGTGTGTTGACCCAGGGTGAGATCTAAAACCTGCAGGACACCGGCCCTCGAGGCCTGGCGTTGCCTACCCCTGATATAGACAGTGCTTGAAGCAGTTATGACCTTCTTGCCATATTGGCAGAATAAATGACCTGGAAGCTGTTGCACTGTCTGCACCTGTAAACTCCAGGACACGTTTACAAACAATTTTCGTTGTTATTTGCGCTGCAGCTGCAGGTTAGGGTGGAGTTACTGTGTGTGTGTTTACAAGTAGTTTTAAACCTTTAAACAGCATAACAGTAAAAGAAGAATTGACTGCGTTACAGTCAATGCGGGAGCGGCGGCTTTGCTCGTGCGCGATTCATTTGCAGTTTGGACGCACGTGAACATCTCCTGCCCTGATAGCGGCTGGAGGAGGACTATCCTCCGCCTGTGAGTGCTTTGGCACGAGCGAGGTGCCCACGGCAGCACCCGCTGCTTGTTGAGAGCAACAAGCGCTTTCACGTCAAAAGTCGTCATAAATAAGCCTCCAATAACACCAGAAAAAGTCGCCAGATTTGTCGCTAGTCGCTTTTTAGAAAAAAAAAACGACGCTAAGGGGGGTTTGAAAACTCCCTAAATATAGCGACAAAATCGCTAAGTTGGCAACACTTTTTGGACTGTTTTCAGGGTATTTAAAAAAATTCAAAACAAAACAAAACCGTGCGTCACAATGGGTATTCTCTGAGTATGCGCAGAATTACGCACAGCTGTCATGTGATCCTGTGATCGAACAAAGGATCAAAGGCTCAAAGAGCGCTGACGTCAAATTCGCTGCCACAAAAGTCTATAAATAGCCCCTCTTCACCTTTGCAAACACAGTTTTACTTGGAACATTTTCAGAAACAGCGAG
This sequence comes from Aulonocara sp. 'chitande type north' Nkhata Bay, assembly GCF_057382095.1. Classification (NCBI taxonomy): domain Eukaryota; kingdom Metazoa; phylum Chordata; class Actinopteri; order Cichliformes; family Cichlidae; genus Aulonocara; species Aulonocara sp. 'chitande type north' Nkhata Bay. The sequence continues at coordinate 88,288 of NC_141350.1, read as the reverse complement.
TTGTGTTTAGCAAACCAGAAACCTTTCAGAAAGGGACTGTTTTTAAACTTAAACAATTAAGCAGACATTTTTTCTTGTCGACACTTTGCATTAAGAGTTTAAAGAAATGTCAAACGAAGCATTTAATAATTTACAGTCTGACGGAGAGATTCGAGAGGAATCACAAAGACTGTATGGGTTGATGGAGACAGAAATACCTGACCCTATGGAGCTTCAAATGAAAATTCAACAACTCCAGTTGGAGTTGAGCACCCTGAACAGCACAACAGAAAGTCTTACACTGCAAATATTTTGGCTGGAAGAAAAAGTCAAAAAGCAAAATTTCAAGATTGTTCATAACGAAGATCTCATAGATGAACTTTATGAAAATCTTAAAATGAAAAGAGAAATAATTAATAATCTTAAGGATGAGCTGAGAAGGGAGGAGGAAGAAAAAATATTAGCTGCTGTTCACAACATCACTGGTGAACCTCTGCAGCTGGAGAATCTTCCTCCTGAACCCGAGGAGCTTTATTTTCCTGCCTTGGAACCATCTCCTGATGTGGTTCCAACACAGGAGAATCTTGCTCCTGAACCCGAGGAGCTTTTTTTTCCGGCCTTGGAACCATCTCCTGATGTGGTGCCGACTAGTGGTTCATGGCGTCATGGTGCTAAACGCCTACTTAAAATAGGTTTAGGTGTTGCTGCAGTAGGCCTTATTATAGCTGCAGGTTACTGGGGCTTTTCAGTGCTTAACAGTGATTGCCTATTTAACTCTGTCTATGGCCTCCTTGAGCCATATTGCTACCTTGGTGATCGATTAGTCCCTTTTTAAAGACTAGTAATGATGGACTGCTTTTCATCCACAGTCCAGAAAACCATACGTTGTTCATATCAGACAACATAAGCAACATTTAGCTAACTTGTGCTCTCATTTTTCTTTTCTTTTGCCTCTCACCCCCCAGCCAGTCGCGACAGATGGCTGCCCCTTCCTGAGCCTGGTTCTGTCAAAGGTTTCTTCCTGTTTAAAGGGAGTTTTTCCTTTCCACCGTGCCTAGTGCTTGCTCACAGGGGATCATTTGATTGTTGGGGTTTAATTTGTTAAAAAACATAAGAAATTAGGTGAGGGGTTCACATAATAGAGAGCACAACAAAAACTACAAATTTAAAAAAAAAATTGTTAGTTGCAAATCAAAATAAAGACAACAGTTTCTGAAAAACATCTCTTACGGCTCTGTTTATTTGCTTAAATGAACACTTGTATTTTTTTGTCATAGAAGAATATACATTGTCTTAAGTATTTAATAATTTTAAATTTAGCCCTGCGCTGCATGAGATAAACTGAGATGAGATAAACACAGACGGCTGTCGAGGCCTGGCGAGGGAAAGTTCCTCTTCAACCTCCAAACTGAACCCAGTTTGTTACTCGCAGCATCGCAAAATTAGACACAGCAATTTCTTAGAGTCTGGTTTAAGTCCTGAAATGACATCTCCTTACCTGTCACGATTCTGGGTCAGTTTGACCCAGTATTTTGAGTTGTTATGTTTTGGTGTGTTTTTGCATTATGGATAGTTTTCTTATTCTCTTGTGGTGCTTTTGTTGGTTATGATGATGATGATTATTAATCTATGTTTTAGTTCTTCTTGTTTAGGGATTAGTTCTTAGGTTTTGTGTTCTCATGTTTTTTGCTGGTTTAGTTCAGTGTCTAGTCTGTCTCTCTCTGTCCGTGTCTTAGTTTAGTGTGTATTGTTTCCTGTTTTATTTTGAAGGATTGTGTCTTATGTCAGTGTGTCCAGCTTCGATCCCCTGACTCGTTAGCCCCAATCTCTCCCAGCTGTGTCTCCCTCCTGTTTTCCATTCCCTGATTACTTCCCTGTGTATATTAGCCCTGTGTTTGCCCTTGCTCAGTGCTGCATCGTACCGTCGGATTATGCCTTTGTGTTTTATACTGTGTTCAGTATTTTCGTGTTCACTACCCTTGTTCAGTTCATGTTTTAATTTCTCCAGCAATAAAGCTGAGGTTTTGAGTTACAATTCTGTGTTTGAGTCCTGCATTTGGATCCTCATCTCCGCCTGCCCGCACACAGAGCCCTGTATTTAAAATCCAACTCTTACCTGAACTCTGCTGCCTTTCTGTCTCTCTCGCTGCTTTGTAACGCACCATCCCCCTTTTGACATTAGATAATGGTAAATCAAACCTGCACTGCAGAGAGGTTGGCATGACAGGAAGTCGAGATGATAACGATAGACCAGCCTTCAAACTAAGACGCGTGATGTATAAAAGTCTTTCTACTGAGTAAAGGACAGTTTGAGTTTCCTGCTGGCACCATGCACTGTCTTCACAAGTTTCTTCTTTGTTTTCTACCATGTCTACAAGGCATCAGTGTGAACATCAAATATATCTGATTTATCTTACGGCTGTAAACGGCACACTAACTTTATCATCTTCTTTTTTTTTTTTAATTTACCAGAGTTTTCAACAGGAATTATTCATGGAACAAAAGCTCCGGACAACTCGATACCCTACATGGGATCAGTTCAGAATAACAAGGGTCAACATGTCTGTGGAGAATTCCTCATCACTGAAGACTTTGTGCTCACTGCTGCACACTGTGACCGGTTGTGAGTTAGATTTCCTGTTCATGAAGTTCATCCAAAAACAAACTTTTTCAAACTTGTGTTTATTGATCAGATCACTCTAAGTTATTGATAAGGCAGATGTTATTTCGAGGGAAAATAAAACACAATTAAGTGCAATAGCATCAAATAAAAATGACCTTTGACTTCTGACAGCCGTTGGTTACATGAAAATGTGTTTCTATTTTTTACTTCATGTTGTGTCTCCAGTTGTGTGTGAACGTTCGATTAGTTCACAGAGTACAAACAATTCAGCCTCCACGTGCTGAAATAAACCTAAAAGAAAATCAAGTGTTTCAGGTGGCGAACCTGTTGATGAGCCTGTTACGGCCCTAGCTGGGCCTCCTGATACTGCCCTTGTGTGGGCGCGGTGTTTTTCTCCACCTCCTCCTCTTTTGCTCCACCCCCCGTCTCTCTCTTGCTCTTCTCTCTCCCCAGGACACAGCTGCTGCTCATTGGACTCATTTACCACCTGGGCCCAGTCAGCAATCACCTCTTGGAGGTCATATAAGCTGGGGATGAGCTGTGAACAGGGTGTGGGGCGTTCTCTGGTGTCTCTGCGTTGTGTGTGGTTAACCTGCTCAAAGTGTGGAGTTGTGGAAACAGCATAGCTGCTTTGCGTGAGTAGTGTGGGCTTGTGAGCCTTGGCAGCAGCAAAGCCAACTGCTGTTAGTGACAGGGTGAGCTTGTGGGCCCCTGGAAGTACCTCCTCGTGGTGTGGAGTTTTTGTTTGGTTGTTGTGTTCTTTGTTGTTGCAACCCTTTTTCTCTTTTTCCAAGTGTTATTGGTAAAACGGCGTTGCCGGCTCTTTATGTTAAGATGATCTATAATAAAGACTATTTTATTTACTGAAAACACTGGTCTGTTTTCCTTTCATTCTGTTCTGGACTCATTTGTTACTAGTCCCCTCACTCACATGCCTAGACCCTTTCGGGGGGAACGTAACAGAGCCGACGGTGGTGGACGTGTCTGTCATTGAACCAAAGGTCTGTAAGAAACACTGGCCTGGTCTTCCTGCCAGTGTTTCCTGTGCAGGTGGATATGGAACAACCAAAGGATTCTGTCAGGTATGTTTTCTGTGATTTCAGTGGAAACTTGTGTTCTGTTGACAAATGTATAAAAAATATATATATATATAATCTGACATATTAAAATCCTCACAGGGTGAGGTAATACCAGGATGCTCTGTAGAATCCTGACCACTTTGTCATGGGAACTGATCGGCTGCTGACCGCAAGGCACTGCAGCGGGTGATATAAACAGCCCAATTATTCCACCATTTATACTGGCCTTATCTGTATTTATACATGTAAATGGTAAACGGCAAATGTACTGGTTCTTATAGAGCTACTCTTTCTACTGTTCTTTACACAACTTGTGCATTCACCCATTCGCACAAGCACATTTTTCTAGGTGCTTTCTAAGTAACATTCACACACACTCTGTGTGAATGTCAGAGATGATCTGCTCTACCACCTGAGCTACAGCCACCCCGTGTGTGTTGACAATAAACTGAAATCCTAATCCTAAAATGTGGGTCGTGTTTTGGGTCTGCCACTTGAGGATACACAGAAATAAGCCATGCTGAACAGATTTCCACATCTTTTCATCTCATCACAAATGCCTCCAAGATACCTGAAAAGCTTCTGTTTCATTTTATATGGAGAAATAAAAGCTAATATTTACAAACAGTATTTTGTTTAATGTTAAAAGAATCTGGTGGTTTGGAAGTTTAAAGTTTGAGACATTAAAGTTACACGGTTAACTACTGTAAGGAACAAAAAGACACTGTTAGAAACTCTTTCTTCAAACATATCCTTCATTTGATACATTAAATGATGCATGAATTCTACTAATTCTATTCTACTACATCAGTCATGTGTGATAAGCACTGTTGATGATTCACCAGCAGGATCGTTTTACTCTGAAATCATTTTGAAATCAGGACGGTGTGTGGCCACAAAATAAATGATTCATATCAAATGTGTTAAACCTAAAGTAAGAAGCTCATTTTGGAAATGTGAGGGGGGAGAAAGTGGAGACGTTTGACTTCAGATGTTTGGTGTAAAAACAAAGCTCTCAGGAGACTCCTCGAATACTGTAACTCTGTGAGTACAGTAATGGAGTATTTTTACTTTGTTACATCATTGATTAACATCATTCAGCCTTTTAATATCATTTATTTAAAAAGACGTTTGTCTGTCTGTGTGCGTGATGCTCTGCGAAGCGTCCTGCATTAGAAACAATGGAAAACTATCCACATCTCTCATTTTCAGCGTCTCGTTTGATTTCTGATGCAGTACGCTCATTTGGCCACACAGCGGCGCTGCTGACTTGTTAAATAGCTCAGCAGAAACATTTCAAATTATTTCATTCAGCATTTGTTTCATGTCTCACTACGAAAAGGCCTCATGCGTGACCTCATCAGAAGCTCAAATGCCATTACAGCAGCCATAAGTGACGCCCATGTCAGGAGCGACAAGTTTCTGGTCACCTTCTGGTGTGCTGTATACAAAAGCCAGCCGGCCCTCATAGATCCAGTTAAAATTTTTATTTTATCTTAAAATATCAGAAAAGCTGGAGCTGCTTTTATTTGAACTCATTTATCACAAAAGAGAAAACACATTAATAGAGGAAAGGGGAGGACGAGTCACAGATATCCTCGGTCCTGCTATGTTTTCTGAAGCGTCTCATTCTGTGGCTTGGAGCCACTGCTGGATGAAACACGAGTCGACTTTTCAGGAATGGAAGAGAACCTGCTTTAATTTTGCAGCTGTAACTTGGAGTGTTTTACAACAATTTGCAAGCAGCTCCACAGCGACAGTCGGGCTCCCTGGCTGCATAAAAGTCACATTTTTTATTGGGCTTTTTTAGGTTGTAATTTGTACTCACACTGCTGCTTGGCTAAAGTAGCAGCTAACAGAAAAGACACACACACATTTTGTTGCTGTTTCTCCCTCTCATGTTAACTTTGGGCAGAAAAAACAGGCTATGTGGTCAATCAAATTTAACTTTCAGTTGATCTCCAGTGATTAACAAGGCAAAAAAACTTTAGATAAAATTATCATAATGCAACATTTTGTTTTATTATGCTGTTAGTGGTTTATCTTTCAGTGCACCGTTTCCTAGCTGCACTTCCTGCTGGGCTGTAGAAGTGACCGGACCAAGCACTGTTCCTGCCGCTTCCCCAGGCACTCTTGGTCAGTTCCCCTGTAGCACTGCCCTTTATTGTGGTTACATGAATATGCATAGTTTCATTAACATTTGGCATCTTAAACAAGCATATGTGTGAACCAATTTTGGAGAAAAGAGCCAGCAGCTAGTTTTCCTTCAACAACTCGAGGTGCTAACATCCTCTCTAGGTTATCCAAGCTGTATTTGTGCCTATTGTAGTCCAGGATTGCTTCTTGCTTCCTCTATTGCCCATCACTGACTGCTGGTTCCCTGTGTGTTGTGCTCAAATGAAGCACAATCTTCCGTTGCTTTGGCATGTGGGAAATTGCCATAGTAGTGCACCTGAACCTGAGGAGCTTGATTCTCCTGTCTCAGAACCGCTAGTACTCATCATCAGCGGTGATGCAGTCAGCCTCTCTGACCAGATCATATAGACCAGGGGTAGGCAACTCCAGGCCTCGAGTGCTGGTGTCCTGCAGGTTTTAGATGTGTCCTTGAACCAACACAGCTGATTCAAATGGCTAAATTACCTCCTCAACATGTCTTGAAGTTCTCCAGGGGGATGGTAATGAACTAATCATTTGATTCAGGTGTGTTGACCCAGGGTGAGATCTAAAACCTGCAGGACACCGGCCCTCGAGGCCTGGCGTTGCCTACCCCTGATATAGACAGTGCTTGAAGCAGTTATGACCTTCTTGCCATATTGGCAGAATAAATGACCTGGAAGCTGTTGCACTGTCTGCACCTGTAAACTCCAGGACACGTTTACAAACAATTTTCGTTGTTATTTGCGCTGCAGCTGCAGGTTAGGGTGGAGTTACTGTGTGTGTGTTTACAAGTAGTTTTAAACCTTTAAACAGCATAACAGTAAAAGAAGAATTGACTGCGTTACAGTCAATGCGGGAGCGGCGGCTTTGCTCGTGCGCGATTCATTTGCAGTTTGGACGCACGTGAACATCTCCTGCCCTGATAGCGGCTGGAGGAGGACTATCCTCCGCCTGTGAGTGCTTTGGCACGAGCGAGGTGCCCACGGCAGCACCCGCTGCTTGTTGAGAGCAACAAGCGCTTTCACGTCAAAAGTCGTCATAAATAAGCCTCCAATAACACCAGAAAAAGTCGCCAGATTTGTCGCTAGTCGCTTTTTAGAAAAAAAAAACGACGCTAAGGGGGGTTTGAAAACTCCCTAAATATAGCGACAAAATCGCTAAGTTGGCAACACTTTTTGGACTGTTTTCAGGGTATTTAAAAAAATTCAAAACAAAACAAAACCGTGCGTCACAATGGGTATTCTCTGAGTATGCGCAGAATTACGCACAGCTGTCATGTGATCCTGTGATCGAACAAAGGATCAAAGGCTCAAAGAGCGCTGACGTCAAATTCGCTGCCACAAAAGTCTATAAATAGCCCCTCTTCACCTTTGCAAACACAGTTTTACTTGGAACATTTTCAGAAACAGCGAGTTGTGTTTAGCAAACCAGAAACCTTTCAGAAAGGGACTGTTTTTAAACTTAAACAATTAAGCAGACATTTTTTCTTGTCGACACTTTGCATTAAGAGTTTAAAGAAATGTCAAACGAAGCATTTAATAATTTACAGTCTGACGGAGAGATTCGAGAGGAATCACAAAGACTGTATGGGTTGATGGAGACAGAAATACCTGACCCTATGGAGCTTCAAATGAAAATTCAACAACTCCAGTTGGAGTTGAGCACCCTGAACAGCACAACAGAAAGTCTTACACTGCAAATATTTTGGCTGGAAGAAAAAGTCAAAAAGCAAAATTTCAAGATTGTTCATAACGAAGATCTCATAGATGAACTTTATGAAAATCTTAAAATGAAAAGAGAAATAATTAATAATCTTAAGGATGAGCTGAGAAGGGAGGAGGAAGAAAAAATATTAGCTGCTGTTCACAACATCACTGGTGAACCTCTGCAGCTGGAGAATCTTCCTCCTGAACCCGAGGAGCTTTATTTTCCTGCCTTGGAACCATCTCCTGATGTGGTTCCAACACAGGAGAATCTTGCTCCTGAACCCGAGGAGCTTTTTTTTCCGGCCTTGGAACCATCTCCTGATGTGGTGCCGACTAGTGGTTCATGGCGTCATGGTGCTAAACGCCTACTTAAAATAGGTTTAGGTGTTGCTGCAGTAGGCCTTATTATAGCTGCAGGTTACTGGGGCTTTTCAGTGCTTAACAGTGATTGCCTATTTAACTCTGTCTATGGCCTCGTTGAGCCATATTGCTACCTTGGTGATCGATTAGTCCCTTTTTAAAGACTAGTAATGATGGACTGCTTTTCATCCACAGTCCAGAAAACCATACGTTGTTCATATCAGACAACATAAGCAACATTTAGCTAACTTGTGCTCTCATTTTTCTTTTCTTTTGCCTCTCACCCCCCAGCCAGTCGCGACAGATGGCTGCCCCTTCCTGAGCCTGGTTCTGTCAAAGGTTTCTTCCTGTTTAAAGGGAGTTTTTCCTTTCCACCGTGCCTAGTGCTTGCTCACAGGGGATCATTTGATTGTTGGGGTTTAATTTGTTAAAAAACATAAGAAATTAGGTGAGGGGTTCACATAATAGAGAGCACAACAAAAACTACAAATTTAAAAAAAAAATTGTTAGTTGCAAATCAAAATAAAGACAACAGTTTCTGAAAAACATCTCTTACGGCTCTGTTTATTTGCTTAAATGAACACTTGTATTTTTTTGTCATAGAAGAATATACATTGTCTTAAGTATTTAATAATTTTAAATTTAGCCCTGCGCTGCATGAGATAAACTGAGATGAGATAAACACAGACGGCTGTCGAGGCCTGGCGAGGGAAAGTTCCTCTTCAACCTCCAAACTCAACCCAGTTTGTTACTCGCAGCATCGCAAAATTAGACACAGCAATTTCTTAGAGTCTGGTTTAAGTCCTGAAATGACATCTCCTTACCTGTCACGATTCTGGGTCAGTTTGACCCAGTATTTTGAGTTGTTATGTTTTGGTGTTTTTGCATTATGGATAGTTTTCTTATTCTCTTGTGGTGCTTTTTTTGGTTATCATGATGATGATGATGATGATTAATCTATGTTTTAGTTCTTCTTGTTTAGGGATTAGTTCTTAGGTTTTGTGTTCTCATGTTTTTTGCTGGTTTAGTTCAGTGTCTAGTCTGTCTCTCTCTGTCCGTGTCTTAGTTTAGTGTGTATTGTTTCCTGTTTTATTTTGAAGGATTGTGTCTTATGTCAGTGTGTCCAGCTTCGATCCCCTGACTCGTTAGCCCCAATCTCTCCCAGCTGTGTCTCCCTCCTGTTTTCCATTCCCTGATTACTTCCCTGTGTATATTAGCCCTGTGTTTGCCCTTGCTCAGTGCTGCATCGTACCGTCGGATTATGCCTTTGTGTTTTATACTGTGTTCAGTATTTTCGTGTTCACTACCCTTGTTCAGTTCATGTTTTAATTTCTCCTGGCCTGGTCTTCCTGCCAGTGTTTCCTGTGCAGGTGGATATGGAACAACCAAAGGATTCTGTCAGGTATGTTTTCTGTGATTTCAGTGGAAACTTGTGTTCTGTTGACAAATGTATAAAAAAAAAAGAATATAATCTGACATATTAAAATCCTCACAGGGTGAGGTAATACCAGGATGCTCTGTAGAATCCTGACCACTTTGTCATGGGAACTGATCGGCTGCTGACCGCAAGGCACTGCAGCGGGTGATATAAACAGCCCAATTATTCCACCATTTATACTGGCCTTATCTGTATTTATACATGTAAATGGTAAACGGCAAATGTACTGGTTCTTATAGAGCTACTCTTTCTACTGTTCTTTACACAACTTGTGCATTCGCACAAGCACATTTTTCTAGGTGCTTTCTAAGTAACATTCACACACACTCTGTGTGAATGTCAGAGATGATCTGCTCTACCACCTGAGCTACAGCCACCCCGTGTGTGTTGACAATAAGCTGAAATCCTAATCCTAAAATGTGGGTCGTGTTTTGGGTCTGCCACTTGAGGATACACAGAAATAAGCCATGCTGAACAGATTTCCACATCTTTTCATCTCATCACAAATGCCTCCAAGATACCTGAAAAGCTTCTGTTTCATTTTATATGGAGAAATAAAAGCTAATATTTACAAACAGTATTTTGTTTAATGTTAAAAGAATCTGGTGGTTTGGAAGTTTAAAGTTTGAGACATTAAAGTTACACAGTTAACTACTGTAAGGAACAAAAAGACACTGTTAGAAACTCTTTCTTCAAACATATCCTTCATTTGATACATTAAATGATGCATGAATTCTACTAATTCTATTCTACTACATCAGTCATGCGTGATAAGCACTGTTGATGATTCACCAGCAGGATCGTTTTACTCTGAAATCATTTTGAAATCAGGACGGTGTGTGGCCACAAAATAAATGATTCATATCAAATGTGTTAAACCTAAAGTAAGAAGCTCATTTTGGAAATGTGAGGGGGGAGAAAGTGGAGACGTTTGACTTCAGATGTTTGGTGTAAAAACAAAGCTCTCAGGAGACTCCTCGAATACTGTAACTCTGTGAGTACAGTAATGGAGTATTTTTACTTTGTTACATCATTGATTAACATCAGTCAGCCTTTTAATATCATTTATTTAAAAAGACGTTTGTCTGTCTGTGTGCGTGATGCTCTGCGAAGCGTCCTGCATTAGAAACGATGGAAAACTATCCACATCTCTCATTTTCAGCGTCTCGTTTGATTTCTGATGCAGTACGCTCATTTGGCCACACAGCGGCGCTGCTGACTTGTTAAATAGCTCAGCAGAAACATTTCAAATTATTTCATTCAGCATTCGTTTCGTGTCTCACTATGAAAAGGCCTCATGCGTGACCTCATCAGAAGCTCAAATGCCATTACAGCAGCCATAAGTGACGCCCATGTCAGGAGCGACAAGTTTCTGGTCACCTTCTGGTGTGCTGTATACAAAAGCCAGCCGGCCCTCATAGATCCAGTTAAAATTTTTATTTTATCTTAAAAGCTGGAGCTGCTTTTATTTGAACTCATTTATCACAAAAGAGAAAACACATTAATAGAGGAAAGGGGAGGACGAGTCACAGATATCCTCGGTCCTGCTATGTTTTCTGAAGCGTCTCATTCTGTGGCTTGGAGCCACTGCTGGATGAAACACGAGTCGACTTTTCAGGAATGGAAGAGAACCTGCTTTAATTTTGCAGCTGTAACTTGGAGTGTTTTACAACAATTTGTAAGCAGCTCCACAGCGACAGTCGGGCTCCCTGGCTGCATAAAAGTCACTTTTTTTTTGTTGCCTTTTTTAGGTTGTAATTTGTACTCACACTGCTGCTTGGCTAAAGTAGCAGCTAACAGACACACACACACACACACACACACACACACTTTGTTGCTGTTTCTCCCTCTCATGTTAACTTTGGGCAGAAAAAAACAGGCTATGTGGTCAATCAAATTTAACTTTCAGTTGATCTCCAGTGATTAACAAGGCAAAAAAAACTTGAGATAAAATGATCATAATGCAACATTTTGTTTTATTATGCTGTTAGTGGTTTGTCTTTCAGTGCACCGTTTCCTAGCTGCACTTCCTGCCGGGCTGTAGAAGGTTTGCTATAGAAACTAATAGTGTCAGTTGAATTATGATTATGGTACAAAAATTCCCTTGTCAGAGGAAACTTTCAATAAATCTGACTTTTGTCCAACAAATTACTATTTTTCATCCATCTCACCCTATCTCTAGCATCCTCCCACATCACACCAACCCTCTGTCCTCCTTCATTCACAAACCTCCTCTGAGGTTGTCTTCTTTTACTCCTGCCTGGCAGCTCCATCTTCAACATCCTTTGACAATCCTTCCTCTGCACATGTACAAACAAGCTCAACTTTGCCTCTCTAACTTTGTCTCCAAACCGCTCAACCTGAGCTGTCAATTTACTTGCAACCTCCAGCTCCTACAGTGATGGTGATAACTTTAGTTTGATCTTTTCTTACAGGTACCAGAATAATAACATGATTTTCCATTGCAGATGTAACCATGATCATTCCATACACATTGCAGTTTGTTGCTTATTCTAGAGTTGTGCTCAAGGTAATTAAAGGTTAAAAGCTACAGCCAGCGCGAGTCTGGCTGATCTATGGAGGGCAAAGGCTTTGAGCTTGGAAGGCCGCACGCGCTTACACAGCACTTATAAGATGTTATTCTTGGTGATTTTGTGCTTAGTCATGTTTTAATATGTTTTAAGTAGAAGTAGCTGATCCAGCAATATTCATTTAATATTATATACTTGATTTAGAGCAATACACACTGATGGTCTTAACAAATGAAAGAGTCCTTGTAGCTGCCATGTTGTGTCTTAGCAGGGTACAGACGGTTCCAGGAGCAGTCAGCGTCTGTCTAATATATCTATCTATATCTATCTATCTATCCTTCCCGAGGGCAGACGCTGACTGCTCCTGGAACCGTCTGTACCCTGCTAAGACACAACATGGCAGCTACATATATATCCACATATATATCCACAGTTCCTCCGCACACACGCGTTAGTTCCACAGCAAAATACACACAGGGGATTCTTTCGAAACTGCCACGGTTCAACGTTCCAGCGGTGAGCTGCTCAGTGCCACTGCCTTAAATAGCAGCTGGGGAAATCAGCCAGATCAGCAGCAGGTGGACACAATCACACAGGTGCGTGGGCCAAGAGCGAGAGCCCGTAACGAGCTCCACCCAGGCAGAGAGGAGGAGGAGAGACAAAGAAAACAAAAACTAACAACAACAAAACCAGGGGTCCGTTCTTCGTACCTCGCTCACTACATCCAAGATCAAATGACACATCCAAGATCAAATCATCGCGCTAACTTTGAGCTCGCTATTCTGGTTCTCCGAACACACCTGTTGTTGACGATTAGTATAGCTGGATGAAGTAATGTGAGATCACTGGGTGGCTTAACAGGGGCTACGCATCGATAGTAGAAACATTGATCGGCAACCCTCTGATTGGTCGGCGAAAATGTCGAAGGAGCGCGCTTGGTATTTCTCGGCAGCAGAGCAAGAACTCTTGATTGAGGGATTTCAGGAGTTTCAGAGTTTAATTAAAGCTCAAGGGAACACTGCAAAGGCTGCAAAAGCAAGGAGGGCTTGCAGAAAGTTGCTGACAAATTAAACTTGTAAGTAATTTAATAATAATAATGATAATGGAGTGGATTGATATAGCGCTTTTCAAGGCACCCAAAGCGCTTTACAATGCCACTATTCATTCACTCTCACATTCACACACTGGTGGAAGCAGCTACGGTTGTAGCCACAGCTGCCCTGGGGCAGACTGACTGAAGCCAGGCTACCATATCGCGTCATCGGCCCCTCTGGCCAACACCAGTAGGCGGTAGGGTAAATTTATTATATTATATTATATTACATTATATCCTCTTTCACATTAGAGCCACGACAGGACCCACTAGAACATGGGAACAAATAAAAGTGAAATATAAGAATATTCTACAGAATGGTAATATTTATCACTTATATTGCTTTTAGTCTCTTGGAAAGAGACCCTGAAATAATCTGTTTGTTTGTTTATAACAGCAACCAAGAAAAGGGCAGAGCAAAAAAAGACAGGTGGTGGTCCTGCACCCCCTCGTCAACAAGTTGGTTAGGTAAATAATACCCTCACGGGAAAACCGATATCTCTCTATGAGCACACTGTCGCGCTGAGCTAAAGGATCCTGTCTATCCCGCAATATACGCTGAATTCTGAGGACTCTCCTTATCAATCTTGCACCTTCCGCAATGGGTTGCTCGCGTATACGGACAGGACATGGCTGCAACAGGCTTCCCAAATCCACCTTCACTTTTATAGCCGTGGTCTCCCATCTTGATTACACAAAGTAATTTGCAATTACTACTCTGAAATATGAATTACATCTGAAATAATCAAATACATGTAATAGAATAATTAATAGTACATTTCCCTTTTTTAGGAAATGACCTGTATGTATCTGTATGGAATCAATAAAAAGGATCAAGTGCTGCATTATCTTTAGTTACATTGATGTTATTTATTTATGGAAAAACAGTGGTCAAATATCGCTGTTGCTTTCGTATACATGAAGCGGACATATCTGAGTGGCCGCGATCTAATCTTGTTTACATAAAGTAAACCTGCTCCCGAGCAGGTTTACGCTTACGGATCTGTTGCTATGACAGCAAGTCCCGGATGAGCTTCGGAGAACCGAACGATCCAAGATCACGCGAAATCGTCAACAATCTAATCCAGCTAACTTACTTAGCGAGGTACGAAGAACGGGCCCCTGTAGCCAGCGTGGGCCAACCAGAGAGACACGGGGACCGTGACAAGATCTTTCAGATAAGATGTGCCTACAATAAAAAACCCGTCAGCCTCCCCCACCAACAAATTGGCTGGAGAGGTGGTCAGAGACAAAGGAATGTCTTTGATCCTATAGTTTCAACTAAGATTTACAAATTTAAGTAGCACAATGACAACATTTAACAATTTGACTCCAACACAGTCTAAAAGAGCTTCATCTGCATCTGACAACAATATCAATATAACTCTTTGGAATTCTGTTTATGATCATCTGGAACTGAGAACATTTCGATACACAGACCATAATGTTCTAGACTTAGAAAAGGATATAGACCCAGAAAATAATTTCTTCTACAACATCAGCAATAACTGCTGCTGCTTCACCGATGAACAGTTTAATTATAAAAAGTGTAAGGAAGCAAATAAAGGTCCCTATATATATGAATAACAGAAATCCTTAAATATATATAATTTTGAGGACCCTGATTTTAAAAATTCAATGCGAAGATAAGTTTAGCCGCTTTTGGAAGAGGCGAACGTTTCAGTCCGATTGAGTGTTACAGACACCCGTGCACCCACGCGTCCTCGGATGAGCTGAATACTGATTCACGGAGCCGGGCCACGCAGTGACCACGGCGTGGCACATGACTTTAAATCAGAAGGCATGTGGATGTAAACGTCGTTACATGAAGAGCGTTTTAGGCACAACAGTTTCAGCTTTCAGGAGGATTATCGGCACCCGCTGCCACTTTGTGCTTAATGGACAAAAGGAGGGAACGATCAGGGTGGGGGGCTGGTGGCAGGCAGTGGAGGTATGTGGTCAGGTCAGCTGGGATCCTGTTGGAGGATTTATTAATACATTTTCAGGTCTTGCATCTTTTGATTCTGTCCACATTTTTTGGCAGTTCTTGGGATTCGTGCTGGGGTGGTTTGCTTCCCGCTCACTTGAAAGATCAAAGTCACACAGGAACTCGGAGCACTGAGGTGCAGCGCTCTGTCTGCGTCCATTTATTATTCGGTAAACGCCTTCCACCCACGCTTCAAGAAACATCTCCAGAGATGACAGAAGAGCGGGAACTGTCTGCAATCAGTCCTCAGTCCCAGATGTTCAGTTAGGCCACAGCCTGAGCGGCCTCGGGTACGAGGGAGGAGAAGAAGGTTTTGAAGAAAACCCAGGCCGTCCAGCTGCTGGTTCATCCTGCTGTCTGTCGGCGTGCTCACCTGCCTGAGGAGACACACACACACGTCACACATCAGCCTGCAGCACTTAATTCACCCACTACAGCAAACATCAGGGCCTGTGTGCAGGTTAGAGACTCGACCTGACCCTGGTCTCTCTGCTAGCTCATTTCAAAAACATTCAGTCTTTTCTCAGTGTGCAGCATTTAGCTGGAGTTTCATCAAATGTAGGGAAAAGTGGACAAGAGAGAAAAATGATGAGTTTCTTACTGGATTCAGGTTTGGGTTCCTGTTCTGGTTCTGCTGGTTCTCGGGGGGCTGCAGCTGGTTGGGTTCTGGGACCTGCACTCTCCTTCTGAAGGGAAACCAGCCGACGGTGTGTCTGGAAAACAAGGCAGGAAATTCAGGGGTTACAAGGAAAAGCTAACTATCTATAATCCTGAAAGAAGCTCCAAAGGTTTGTAACGTCACATCGTGGTTGGATCTTCCTGCACCGTGATGCCCACATAGAGCAGCCAGTATAATGTATATAGTTACATTTTAATCTACACTCATCAATTTGTTTGCTAGAACAAATCACATCCAGCTTAAACAAACCTGGATCTGATTTTATTCTGTTTACAAAGTAGCTGTACAAGCTGTACAAACTCAGCATCAAACGGTCCATTTCAAAGAAACTGGGACGTACCATTTTGTCTGTAAAGACTTTGTGTTCGCACTCTGATGATGACGACAAGCTCCTCTATTCGTGCCTGCAACGCTCCAAGGCTGCCATCAGTTTGATCACTTTCTAAGTGAGAGGAATATTAATCAGAACACAGGATGAGTAACAGTCACCAAACTACAGTGGACTCTGTAATCACTGACTTGATGACATTCATTATAAGACATCTGGAGCCTGCATGTGCTGCATTATCATTAGATAACAAGTATGTTGGTGTTCAGGTTTATAAAACCAACTAGTACGACATCATTTCAACCCAGGTTCTATCCAATTTGATGAAACGCAACAACTCTGCCATAAATTCTGCTTTTACAAGGCTTATTTTTCATTGTTTGTTGACACTGTCGTAATTCTACCTTAAGTTCTTTAATGAGGCCATGGTGGGTCCTGTTGTTATACACGAGTGCATTATATCGAGACTCACCTTCAGCCCATTTCTACACATCGGCCACCCATTGCTGCAGTGTGTCGTCTTCTACACCCAGCTCATTTCTGGTCGCATTCAGGCTCTCCACTTGTTCTCTAAGGATCCTTATGATCTAAGAATACATTAATAAATGTCATTCATATTGACATTAAAAGAGTACGGGTGTTTTTCCCCCATTACCCCACACATTAAAATGGTTTTTGAAAAGAAATCACCTTTAGATATCTCTGGCTCAAAGTGCAGCCCAGTTGTTCCACTTTCCTTTTGTTCCAGCCCAAAGCCAGGAGGGTCAGCATGTCTGTTCGCCCTGCATTTCAGTTAGTATACAAATAAGAATGAATGAGCAGGAGACTGAGTGGAATCTCACACACAGACACATACCTAATTTAGACATGTACTTCGTTGTGATGGCCGCCCTAGACAGGAAACTGTTTACTTGTTCCACCTCTTCTCCAACTGTTGAACCGGCCCCATCCTCAAACGCACCTCCCCATTTGATCTATAGAAAGGAGGTCACAATACATGACTGCTGAATTCATTCAACCTTATAACAAAATGTCTCAAACTAATCCAAAATTACAAGCTGCAGTATACCTCGCATTTCCAAGTGTGAGCCTTTGCATGCATGATGGAGAGAAAAGGACGCATTGACAAGAGGTTCCTCAGCTCAGGGCACTGCTGAGCCACCTTGGTTAAATAGGGGGAAATATTTACAGGCCACATCGGAGCAAAGGAACGTAATATGTCCTGGGAAGCTAGCTGCCAACTTCCTCTGGAGAAAAAGAGGGTAAGCAAAGATCTCCCCTCGAAACATGTTCAATGCAGCTAAGAGGACTCCGTGGTGACAAACAGCTATTTCCACGCCCTCTTCATCCAACTTCCCAGTGGACTTTTTGGACGACTCCTTTGCTGCAGTCCAAGATGAAGATCCGCACAACCCTTTCCCTGGGACCTATACACCCAAAGATTTTAACATAAAAGACTCGGCATGATTAAGCCCTATCAGGGACAAACTTTTTAAAACAAATGCATAACAATTAGCTGAATTAGCCTTAAGTTACACGAGACCTCATATCTCCCCAGGACAGCACTGACAACACAAAATAAAAATCAAAATAAATACACATGGTGACAAAATTAAGTACACATTAAGATAAAGTAAAGTAAACAGTATTACGACAACACTAAGAGAAAAATAAAATAAATATCCACCCATCCATATATGTATACACACACACACACACACACACACACACACACACACACACACACACACACACACACACACACACACACGTATGTGTATATGGTTATGGCATTAACGTCATTTTAACAAGATTAACGCTAACAGCACTAATATACATGTGTATCTTACATGATTTGTGTGTCTCTGGATGTATTTCACAAACTCAGAATCTTCCTCATCTTTTTCAATGAAGACACCTTCAAAGTTCCCCTGCTCTGAAGTGCTGAACGAACACAGTGACAGTTGTTTGAAAAGAAACATTAAAATACATTTTTCTACAAATCCATATTTGACTTATGTACACAATGCATAACGTACCTTGCATTAGACTGAAAGCGATAAAGCTTGCGGTTTCCATCAACTGAGACGGCAAGCATGTCTGCAGTGCAGGCAGGGCAGCTAAAGCATGGCTCCTTGCACATCCTGTCCACCTCAAACTTTACAGCACTCCACTCCAAGAAACTTTTACTGAAGGCATCAGCTGATATTCGGCCAGTCTTTTACATAGAGGACATACAACAGAATATTCAAGGACAGTCATCATAAACATTGATTTACACAATTTCCTTAAACTTGGCAAATTTAGAAACTCACCCTTCCAAAATGGCTGTTCGTTCATCCAGCACTTTGACAAATGCCTTAAGTGACATCCCTGGTGCAGCCTTCTTAATGTCATAGAAAGACTGAAAGACATCCATTGAAAACAGGGTGCAGAAATTTAAGGTGCCAGGCCAATATCCACTACCCAGGATGTCCTTAACTGAGGGGGACCACATTAGGCCACAGCTGGTGCAGCTCACCACTGGCAGTGCAAGGTTATAACGGCCTTTAGAAAGGATCAGGATAAATTCAGTCATGGCTCAAAGCATTCATTTTTTTCATGTTGTTTTCAAATCGGTCTGGTAAATCCAAATGACCTTTGACAGGTGCCCACATATACTGCGGGCCGAGGGTAATTCAAACCAAGATAGCAATGCACAATTTGCAATAAAACCTCCAAACTAGGGCTGCCACAAACGATTATTTTGATAGTCGACTAGTCACCGATTATTTTTGCGATTAGTCGACTAATCAGATCATCATCCATTGGACGTAAAGCGTACAGCTTATTGCACCAGCAGCGTCTGCTCTTATATAACTATCATTAGCTTACAGCTTTAAGTGTTTAAGGTACGTGCTAACTAAAAATAAAGACAAGATGATAGTTTATTAAATTTTAATGAAATTAGCAGATTGTCTCGGTGGAGTTTAATAAACTCCTTGCTATCTAAAATATAACAGGACACCGGAGTAAATTCTCGAGCATCTCACATAGGGCTGGGTATCGTCACTGATTTCTAGAATCGATTCAATTCCGATTCACAAGGTCCCGAATCGATTCGATCCACGATTCGATTTAATTCGATTCTATTTAAATCTGGGAAATTTTGACAGTCAGAAATATTATAATTCAGATCAGTACATTTACATATTTTTGTATCAATAAAAAGGAAGCTGACACACGCAAGACTTTATCACAGGTGTGAGCGTCACAGCAGAGGCCTTTGTGTCAAAGTAGCTGAAGATAAAACAGAAAAACATGAAGGTGATTTTCCTGGCCTGGGATTTTATAAAAATATTCTGCAGTACATCAAAAACGAAAGAAAACCATTAATCAATATATGAACATTACCTCTGAAGTTACAGCGGTTTTATTAGAGACACGGTTAAGCGTTTTGCATTTTGAATAATTTTAAAAAGTTTAAATTTGTTCAGTATTGAACGGCAGAAATTAGGTTTTCTTTTCGGAAAATGTAAAAGGGAAAAAAAACAGCGGCTGACAGCGCTGTAAACAACAGTAGACTGGTGTGTAACAAGCAAGCCAATAATGAAGAAAGGGAAACTGTTCTTGAAGTACAGAGAGAGAGAGAGAGGGAGAGAGAGCTGCGCATCGCGGTGGAAGCAAAACAGTGAAAGTCAGAGTGAATTCATGACGATGTTTATGTAAAGCGTTTGGATCTTCTTTTGCTGCTGGTTCGGTCAATATTGTTTGGAGAGAGATCAAACTAACAGCTTTAGAATCGGCTCATTAAGGGCGTGAACACAAAGCGCGATTCAAAGAATCAGCACGCTGTCGGCTTTCACCCCCACCGTGAGAAAGGCAACATCTAACAGATTCTGATCCGCGGGTCGTGCTGTGTGTTTAAGTCTATGTGCAGAATCCGTGTACCTGCTCTTATTTACTGTCTGGTGGTTCTTGAAATTGAATTTAAAATTTAAAATTAAATTTAAATTTAAATTCTTGAAATTTTGTGAGATGTCACCAGAGATTCTGGCATTTCGGGCAAAATAAATTTATATTAAAAAAATCGATTCAGGATTTTAATGAATCGATTTTACGTTATCCAAGCCAGAATCGATTTTAATCGATGAATCGATTATAAAAACCCACCCCTAATCTCACACTTCTGATAATCAGCTGTCTGCTTGATGTTTATTCAGCTGTGTAAAAACTATAACTTTAATCTCAGCCAAACCGATTTACTCAGGAACAAATAAAATACTGAAAAAAGCCAAATAACATTTGGAAGTTATCCACCAAGTGACTTCTATATCATGTTTAACCTGAGTAGCGAAATTTGCCGGGAGTCCGGTGTTCTCACGGCTCTTGAGCCTAGCCCCCGGTTAGCTATCGAGCTAGTGGGTAACAGACGTCTCCGAAAACGTAGGAGCGCTTTTGAAAATATGTGGTGTCTTGATAAACTGAGCAGATATTTGAGGTTTACACAGCTACATTCTCGCCTAAAAATATGTTAAACGTTTATTTTGTGACCCAGAAAGAATAATAAGAGTAATATTAAAACTAACTAGCTGCCGCCATTGTTGGAAACTGAGCTGGGCCGCGCTATGAATTCTGGGACACAGCTTCTTCTTCTTCTTCGGGGTTTAACGGCAGCTGGCATCCTTGTACATGCAGTGCTGCCATCTTCTGTTTCAGTCCGTTATTACACTCTTAAATCCTACTACTTATACCTGCGTCTTTTGGGATCTTACAAAGCTTCAAACGACGCGTCGACTATTAAATCAGTCGTCGACGATTTTGATAGTCGACGTAATCGTGACTAGTTGACTAATCGTGGCAGCCATACTCCAAACACATCTATTGTGTATGTAGTGTGTGACAAAAGGGCAACTTACCATTTATGGTTACAAGAGCCACAATTGCGCCGCGTGAAACCTCAACGTTACCTGCTGGGCAGTCACACACATGTTCTGGCCTTTGCACAGGCAACAGCCGAACTAACATTAAAACACACAATATATATATAAAAAGGAATTGGAAATTAACTGATACACAACAAATATACAATAACAGCACCCACTCATAGTACATAGCAAGAAATGCATAAGACTTAAAAACCGTACCTAAACTGTGATGAAGGCTGCAAAAACCCTCCTGTTACTGCCTCTCTGTTGTGCAGGACAAAGCGTGTGTGAACTGCAATATCACAGTCAGCACAAAGGAATGGGAGAGGCAGGCAGTCCAGACACCTCACAACTACTTGTTTGCCACACTGACACACACGGTGTGACTGTGGATCCAGAGTAGCTAACATATTATCTATAAGACAAGGCCTGGCCTCTTTCCACTTTTGCGAGGACACCATATTTCTGATCGCCCAGTGAGTAGCAGCTGACTCAGACGACGTCTCACAAGTCATGGCTGCGTCCTCTTCTCCATCCTCCAACAACTGAAGGAGCTCCTGACGAAGCACCTCAGTTCCATACACTAACAGAAAAAAAATAAAGGAAGAAACTCTTCCACAAAGTGAAAAACACTCTAGGCAGTATGTTTCTTAGGACTGCACAAAAGCCCTGCCTAACTCAACTATAACAACAAATATAAAAGTAAACAGAAATCACAACATATACAAGAAGGTAAAGTACCTTTTGTTGGGTTGACACTGGCAACATAACTAGGTTCTTCACGTGGACATTGATGCTGCTCTCTGGACACTGGGAGGAAAAAAAGAGATTGAAGAATATTTACTTACTGAAATTCTTTGGTGAAAACAAGTTGTGAGATAAAATCATTGGTTGTGTGAACACTGACCACGTGGCATGCAACTAGTACATCGACTGGTTGATGGTCTTTGAGGAATAAAATCTCCCTGTCTGTCTGTCACGTGTTTTCCAGCGCACTGGTCTTGGCTGAGGTTCACTCTGTGCATCATTCTACGCAATTAACAAGGAAAAAAGGGAACACCTAAAATACAGTCCATAAAGCAAAGATTATCAAACATCTTAAGTTAACCAACTTAATTTGACAAACTTATATATACACATATATAAAAAAAAATTTCAAATAATATAACGTTTACTCCGTACAAAATATTAGACAAGCGTGTTCCCTCTTTAACAACTGTTTCCACTAAAAATATTACCTGCATATCTTGAAGGAGTTCGTCAGCAGCCTGAAGCTCTTCCTCCAGCTCGGGATCCTCTGAATCGCTCATTTTCAAGCTAAAGAGGAAAGAGATTTTTGCAGAACTCTGTGACATAAACGCATAACTAACGCAACTCAAATGATTTTCAGTCTTGGCGCTCCAGTTAACGTTAGCAATTAACGTTAGCATCATCAGTTTATAAAAAGCTAGCAGAACTCTAATGCAAAAACTGCTTTACGCACCATGTGAGGGTATTTTGCAGCACACAAGTGTTGCACACTTGAATTAAAATGAATTGAAACCAGTGTGGCTTTGTGAGTTCGCCTTTACTGCATCTGCAAATATATACATGGACATAGCACAGCGTTACACACTTTTGCAGTCTCACATAACGCTTATAGGCGCACTGCCTTATGGGTAGTGTTTAAACTCAAACCACTAATATTTCTTACAGTGGAACAATGAAATAAACATAAACACAAGGTAGTGTGATCCACCAGTCTACATCTGCTGTGATTACAGCCCGGTACAGGTATAAAGCCACAAAAGTGCCACGAGGTTTCCGCACAAACTAATGAATCAGATCTAGCTGCTAATCGTTAGCATCACAGCTAATTCACATCGCTACCAATAACTTATACACTAATGACACATAGTGGGGATTAACGGCCAACTTTCCCACATTCTCTGCAACCCCGTGGACTCATCTGTAGACACATTTTAAGTTATTTACCATCTTGTATCTGCTTACCTGCAAATATATACATGGACATAGCACAGCGTTACACACTTTTGCAGTCTCACATAACGCTTATAGGCGCACTGCCTTATGGGTAGTGGCTGGCTTCTTTACTCCCGCTAGAGCTGCTCATTTTAGGGGATACTCCCTCTTGTGGTGTAACGGAGGAATAACTACGCTTCCTGCACTATGTCATTTTTGGAGACTGGGGCACACATTATTTTACCACAATCAAAGAAAATACAGATGTGAACAATCAGACCATTTAACTAACTACAATATTGTCACTAAAGATTATGGGGGGTGTCTTGTTTTGTCCACAATGTCTTTCTTGTCCTTACACTCTCCCCTCAAAAAGTTAATGGCGTCCCGACATTCTACCAATATCAGTCCTTATGTGGCAACTATACATTGCTTGTAGGAGGCTACATCCCTTTAGGAGTCAGAGTTCAGCATCACTGCTAGCCACAGTGAAACACATGACATGTATCTCCCCTTCATGTCATATGCCGCAGCAGGTGTTATTGTGCACGATAACAGTCCACTGCTTTTCCGTCCATATCACGGGTATCTGCATCTTTACTGAGTAAGGTGCTCTCACCTGGACATAACCTCGCTACATAACATAGGGTGCCATTCTCATAACAGGTCATTACACTAACTCTTCTTTATGGCTAACAAAACAGAATTAACATTTCTATTCTTCTAATAAAGCATTAATAAAAACCTGAAAATGTAACTGTTATAACTGCTTTACTGCAATATGTAACATATGACTGTGTCTGAGGTACTTATTCAAGTGCTAATGTTGGCTGTCCTAACTTGTGGTAAGTAAACATTAGCTTTTGTTTTCTCATTCTGGAAGGATACTTTTTCACACTGACAGGTGACTGGTCAGTGTCCTCTTGGTCACTGCACTCTATCTCAAGCTGGTGCGTCTGCTCTGTGTCTTTAATGTTCTCTTGTGCCTCTGTATCCTCGTCATGCTGGTCGCGTTGGTGTTCTATATCATTCACGCCCAGATTCTCTTCTTCGCAATCCTCCTGGTGTTCCCTGTCATTGTCATCACAGAGATCCTCCCTACTGCCTGCTCCACTTTCTGCATTGAACTCTGATGCTTCTGTCCACCAGGACTGTCTACCACGTTCCCCTTGTTCTGTTGCCAGTCCTCTGATTGCCCTCCAGTCATCTTCATCCTCCGAACTGTGCTCTTGCTCATGCCGCTCATGTCTGTCCTTGTTGTTTTTCTGTTTTTGCTTTCCCAGTTCTGCATGTGAGTTGACTTTTCCGGCTGGTAAGAAGTCACACGGCAGCAGGAGGTTCCTGTGGACGACTCTGACACGTCCCTTGCCATTTTCTGGCTTAATCTCATATACTGGGCTCTCCTTATGTTTCCTTTGTGTCACCTGAAACACCTGGTCCTCCCAGAAGGATCTCAGTTTCCCTGGTCCTCCCTTCTCACCAAAATTCCGGACCAGTACTCTGCACCCTGGGTACAGCTCTGCACCATGTGTTTTTCTGTCATAGAGCACTTTTCCCCGTCGACTCTCCTTACAGGCTGTCGCTGAGGCCAGTTTGTAAGCGTCCTGCATGCGAATCTTCCACTTCTCAGCATAGTCTTGATGAGAAGGGCTTTGGTCATTAGCTGTGAGACCAAAAATCATATCAATGGGGAGTCTGGGGTTTCTCCCAAACAAGAGGAAATAAGGTGCATATCCAGTAGCCTCGCTGCGTGTACAGTTGTACGCATGGACCACCTTTGTCAGGGATGCCTTCCAGTCTGCTTTTGCCCCCTCTGGGAGGTTCCGAAGCATGGCCAGCAGTGTCCTATTGAACCTTTCTACCTGACCATTTCCCTGGGGGTGGTATGGTGTGGTTCTGGACCCCTTGACTCCACTGTATCCCTCCAGCTTGGCAAAGAGTTTGTTTTCGAACTCTCTTCCCTGGTCATGATGGAGCCGTGTGGGAAAACCAAACTTCAACACAAAGTCTCCAAATATTTTCTCTGCCGCTGTTTTGGCACTTTTATCTCTGCAGGGATAAGCCTGAGCAAATCGTGTAAAGTGGTCCATGGCCACGAGGATATACTCATACCCTCCCTTACATTTCTCCAAATGTAGAAAATCAATGGAGACCAGCTCAAACGGGTACGTTGTAGTGATATTGATCAGTGGGGCTCTGGTGGGCTTGTGGGGACGCTTGTTTTTTAGACAACTACACACCTGTGTTATGTAGTGCTCCACGTCCTTCTGCATGTGAGGCCAGTAAAAGCGATCCCGAATGAGGGCCAAAACTCTCTCCACCCCCAGGTGACCCATGTCTTCATGTAGTTCTTTATAAATGAGCGAATGGAACTTCTTAGGCAGGAGTAGCTGTGTTCGGCTGAGTGTTTTCCTGTACAGTAACCCATCATTATCAAGGTGCAGTTTCTGTTTTTCCCTTGCCAGGGCAGCGATCTCTTTGTTGCCTGCCTGTTTTCTGCCTTTTGGCCACCGATTAGAGATGACATACTTCAGGACTTCCCCGATCACAGAATCCTCTTTTTGTGCATCTCTTAAGTTTGCCTTAGGGATTTCCAGACCTGACATCCCTACCTCCTCACTTTGCTCTGCTACCACAGTTGAGATGTTTAACGGGCAGAGCCAGGGTTCACTTCCCTGCAGCTGAACAGCCAGAGCCTGAGTCACGCTGTTTAGGACCTCAGGTGTCACTGCTTCTGTACACGTTTGTATGTAGTGTTCCATATCCAAGGGCATTCGTGAGAGACCATCTGCATCCCTGTTAGCTCTACCAGGTCGATACTTGATGGAGAACTGGAAGTCAGCGAGTTCAGCCACCCATCTGTGTGTGGTTGCATTCAGTTTTGCCGTTGTCAGCACATATGTGAGGGGGTTATTGTCAGTGTAGACAATGAAGGGTGGTGAATAGTAGAGATAATCTCTAAACCTCTCACATATGGCCCACTTCATGGCAAGAAATTCCAGCTTCCCTGAATGGAGGTGGTAGTTCTTCTCTGGGGCAGTAAGGGTCCTAGACCCATATGCTATAACCACTAGCTTCCCATTTTGTCTTTGGTAAAGCACAGCTCCAAGTCCCTCCTGTGATGCATCACAGTGTAAGATGAATGGTTGCTCAAAGTCAGGATAACCTAAAACGGGGGGCTGAATGAGGAAGTTGACGAGCTGACAGACCACCTGATGATGCTCAGCTGACCATACCACTGGGTGAGAGGATGGTAGCTGACCCCCTTGATTCTTTGTCTTTTTGTTGTCTTTTGACGCCCTGACTCTCCCTTCCCCTGGCTTTTCTGAGGAGAGCAGGTCATAGAGTGGCTTTGCAATGCGCGAAAAGTTAGGAATATAGTTGCGATAGTATGAGATGAATCCCAACAGCTTCCTCACTTCCCCAATGGTGGTGGGGTTCCTTTGTTTTAAGGCTTGGACAGGCGCAATGTCAGCGGGGTCCATGGTGTGACCATCTTGAGTTACCAACCTCCCCAGGAATCTCACCTGATTTTTGAACAGTTCACATTTCCTGGGTGTTAATTTCACTCCATGGCTCTGATAACGCTGCAGGACCTGCTTTAGATCATTTAAGTGGTCCTCAAATGTTTTTGAATGAACAAGGTTGTCATCCAAGTAAGGCAGACATGTGTCGTCCCGCAGCCCTGCAAGGCATTCTTCCATCGACCTCTGAAACTCTGCCGGTGCAGACGACAGCCCAAAAGGAATTCTTACCCATTCATACAATCCCCAGGGTGTGATGAATGCTGTGAGAGGGCGACTTGACTCTTCCAGGAAGCCCTGGTGATAAGCCTTCCCTTGGTCTAAGACCGAGAACCAGGAGCTTCCTTTCAATGTGTTGAGCATATCCTGTATGCGTGGTATGGGATGGCGGTCCGGGATTGACTTCGTATTTAGCTCCCTATAGTCGCAGCACAAGCGGAGGCCGCCATCCTTTTTTCGCACACATACGATGGGGCTGGAGTAGGGGGATTTTGATTTCTTTATCCACCCTCTATTCAGCAAGTCTTCCAAATATTCTTTTACTTCTTTATGAAGTGGCTTAGGCACTGATGTATATGTTCGGCGAACAGGTGTGGGGTCGCTGAGGCGGATCTTAAGCTGCAGTGAGGGGATATTGCCAACATCGTGTTCATCACGAGCAAAGGCATTACTCTCCTCCCTTAATAGCTGCCTGATCTTCAGCTGCTGTGCCGGAGAGAGATGGTCGAGGGGAACTGGGGGGTCCCAAACACCTTCACTGTTGCTTCTTGTTCTGTTTTCCTGTTCCCCAATTTGGCTAGCTGGAGGTGTAGCTGTTGCTTCTACAGTAGATCTTGTTGTTCCCATTTGTTCTATTTCCACTGTCACTGTGTTTGCTGGGTAAATAGTTCGAACCCTCTGAGTTTGTCCCAAAACAGTTCTCGGAGGCAGTATGATCTCATAAGCTTTGGTATTAGTGACTGGGAGGCTCATACGGGACCAGCTGCCTTGCTGTAAATGGACAACGCCCTCTTGCACCTCCAATCCCTCTGGCATCTGAGGGTAGGGGCTGGGCTCGAACAGTACATCCTGACCTGCTGGGAGTGGGCCTGCTCTCACACTACACTTGACCACTCTTGTCTGACCAGGTGGGATACTCATTAATTCTCTCCCAGTTTTCACTCTGCCCTCACCTAGCCCATCGTCTCCACTCTTCATCACCTTTATAAAGACCTCAGCTTTCTTACAGTCAATGGAGAATGCTGTGCTAACAGCTTCTGTTACAGCACGAGGTGGCTCTATTCCCCTCTCTAGCATGTATTCAATCACGTTGAAGCCAATTATTGGCTCCTCCGCCACCCCGTCTTCCTGAGCTACTAATACTGGCACGAGAAGTTCTAACTGTGCAGCCTCTTCTGTGGGCAACCTGAATTTGATTTCAACCCACCCGGAAAATGGGATTGGTGTCTGGTTTACTGCCCTCCCATCTAATATACCAGGCCCAATGATTTCAGTTAAACTCCTAACTTTGAGGTGTGGGATGTTCTGTTGTCTCCATTTTTCATTTATGAGACAAACCTGTGATCCCGTGTCCCACAACGCTGCGGTTTTTACTCCCTCAAGCAGGCAGGTGATCAGGTGCTTCCTCCCTATAAGATTGAGGAGCTGGGCTCTTCGTTTTGGGGAGAGGAGGCTGACGGAAACCGCTTCATTCCTCTTATCTGGTGTGGCGGCTGCTGCTTTTGTCTCCAAATGTTTTATACTGTCCGTCAAGAGTTTGTGAACATCTTGTTGTTGCTCACCTTGGTTTAGTAGCTGAAAAGAGGGTGACGGGCGTGGGTTCACCGTGCTAGCTGACATACCAATCTGCTCTGCCCTGTCTGGAAGTTTTCTCCGGGTGCGGCATCCCCTAGACAAATGCCCAATTTGTCCACATTTGAAGCAGTGGTCGCAGTTTTCTCCTCTATTGCTGTCCTGACAATCCCTGCAGCCACGTTTGAGGCTTGGGCGGTGTGAGGGAGAAGGTCGGTGCGACTCACGAATCACTCCTTTTATTTCAGCTATTTCCCCTTTTAGTTGATTGATGATATCAAACAGCTCAGTTTCCTTGCGTGTCACTGTTGCTGGTGCTTTAGCAGCTTTACCTTTTGTCGAGGTGGAGAATGGCTGGTCTTGCCCACCCACTGCACCAACTGCTGCCTCTTGCACTGACTGTGCCTCTGCTTTTATCTCTCTTACTTTCATTTCTCGGGTGGTCTTTCTGAATTTTTGTTGCCTCTCCCACTCAAGGCTGGCCGCTTCATTTGTCTTTGCAATCAGCACATCGTCAGTGACTGCTGGATCATCCAGGTAGGGTTTGATCTGGTATTTCACATTGTCGCTAATCAGACCTGTGCCAACGGCTCGCAGAAACTTTTTCTGAATCAGTTCGACACTGTATTGTTCATCTGTCCCTGGCTCCCTTGATGATGCTAGGAGTCTTTCTTTCAGCTCGATTGCCCTAAATAGAAAGTTCTGTGGGGACTCATTACTTCCTTGAGTGATATTTATCAGCCGATGATAGAGGTCAGTAGAGCTATCCTCCTTGTAGTGTCCCCTCAGTATGGTACGAAGCTGCATGAGGGTGAGGTCTGTTTTAATCTCCAACATATCACGGAGACTTAGGCCTGGGCTTATGGCCCTAACAACAGCTTCAATAATTTCAGCTTCGCTGTGATTCTTTTTAAGTCCCATTTCGATTTGATGAATCAGGTTGGAGTATGACAGTTTGTCTTTCTGACCCCGTTCCCCAATTTGGCCACTGATTCTAAATTCCCTGCGTATAGTCACTTCAGGGGGCTGTGTTGCTGGTGAAGCAGGTAACGGTGATGGACGAGTAGGTAACTGTGCAGCCAGACCCTGACTAGTTTCTTGGGAGGCCATTCTGTCTGTCAATCTTGCCATTTCTTCCTCTAACCTTTTTGTTGAGGTTTGAAAACTTAGTTGCAATGCTGCATATTGTTCTTGTAGACTGGCCAATGCAACCGCATCCCTACTGACACTCTCTTCACGTTCCTGTGTAGGGTCATCTCTTTCCTTTAATTCTTTAACAGTTTTAATTAATCTGTCCAGGAATGTGTGTGCTACTTCCTCTTCCTCCACTTCAATAATTGTTTCAACTGCTTCACTTATTGTTCTGATCAGCGTGTGCTTCTTTGTCTGTTTTCCGATTGAGATTTTAGCTTGTAAACACACTTCTTGTAGTTGATCTGACCTTAACTGTAGCAAGCTCTCACTTAGCTGGTCTTGCAGTTGCTCCAACTCCATACTGTGGGTGACGATTCTGTAATCTCACACTGCTTCTCAGTAGCACCGCTGATCCCACCGCTGCCACCAAATTTTGTTGCACACTTGAATTAAAATGAATTGAAACCAGTGTGGCTTTGTGAGTTCGCCTTTACTGCATCTGCAAATATATACATGGACATAGCACAGCGTTACACACTTTTGCAGTCTCACATAACGCTTATAGGCGCACTGCCTTATGGGTAGTGTTTAAACTCAAACCACTAATATTTCTTACAGTGGAACAATGAAATAAACATAAACACAAGGTAGTGTGATCCACCAGTCTACATCTGCTGTGATTACAGCCCGGTACAGGTATAAAGCCACAAAAGTGCCACGAGGTTTCCGCACAAACTAATGAATCAGATCTAGCTGCTAATCGTTAGCATCACAGCTAATTCACATCGCTACCAATAACTTATACACTAATGACACATAGTGGGGATTAACGGCCAACTTTCCCACATTCTCTGCAACCCCGTGGACTCATCTGTAGACACATTTTAAGTTATTTACCATCTTGTATCTGCTTACCTGCAAATATATACATGGACATAGCACAGCGTTACACACTTTTGCAGTCTCACATAACGCTTATAGGCGCACTGCCTTATGGGTAGTGGCTGGCTTCTTTACTCCCGCTAGAGCTGCTCATTTTAGGGGATACTCCCTCTTGTGGTGTAACGGAGGAATAACTACGCTTCCTGCACTATGTCATTTTTGGAGACTGGGGCACACATTATTTTACCACAATCAAAGAAAATACAGATGTGAACAATCAGACCATTTAACTAACTACAATATTGTCACTAAAGATTATGGGGGGTGTCTTGTTTTGTCCACAATGTCTTTCTTGTCCTTACACTAGTCCTTTAACGTTTGTAATAGATTTAATCCATCATCGTTGGATTAAATGGCTAATGCTGCAGTAGCCACGTGTAGTCGTTACCTAGCAAGCATGCTGACGGTAGCTGTAGTCATTTTTAAATGCATTAAACCGTTTCGAGATCAGTCACCTCTGTTTGTTTGAAGCTTTTATGAAAAACAAACTTTGAAACACACATCAAGATCCATCCACCCATCCATTCGCTTCCGCTTATCCTTTTCAGGGTCGCGGGGGGCGCTGGAGCCTATCCCAGCTGACATAGGGCGAAAGGCGGGATACACCCTGGACAGGTCGCCAGTCTGTCGCAGGGCTAACACATAGGGACAGACAACCATTCACACTCACATTCACACCTAGTGGCAATTTGGATTATCCAATTAACCTATCCCCACAAGCTGCATGTCTTTGGACGGTGGGAGGAAGCCGGAGTACCCAGAGGGAACCCACGCAAACACGGGGAGAACTTGCAAACTCCACACAGAAAGACCCCAGCCTGATGGTGGAATTGAACTCAGGACCTTCTTGCTGTGCGGCAACAGTGCTAACCACCGTGCTGCCCTATTACTTTAAATATGTATTTTTTACATACCTGCATTAGAATCAATCAGTTCCGCCTCATTTTCTTATTCTTATAAATGGGTCTCTCCATTCTCCCATCATCCTTTGCTTACACAGGTTGCATCTGATTGGTTGGAGCCGAGCACATCCAAAACTAACAGGAGTGGTGGATGAATCTATAAATGTGTTTTACGTGTGAAATGAAAATAATAAACCTAACAAAGGATTATGTACGTTAAATCTGAGCACTTTCAGCTCGTGAATCAGTTTGGAAAACACTGTGTGATGGCCACAACATGAAGCGATTTTATTGTTGCATTATCAGTGATACTTTCATGTGTTTTTGTTGAGAAATGTTAACGATGTCCATTAAAAGAAAGCATTAAATTAGGGAGAAAAACCCGTTCGCGGAGAGGGTCCCCGGTTCTCCAGTTAGATTGTGCTTCACAGCGTCATGTTTCGCTGTGACGGGATTATTATTGGAGTAAATGGATGGCTGGAGCCTCTGCTCGAAGCGTCTCTGATCGCGCGAGCGGGTTCATATTGGAATGAATTGACAACCCACAGCGTCACATAAAAACGTGGAAGGATACCTTTAGCGTCAGCATGAGAAGTTAAGGGACGCGACAAATCATCATTATTTTACGTGTCGGGAGTGAGAACGGGTTGCCATTTCACAAGCCTCGCACTTCCGGCCTTAGCGGTCTTTGAGTACGCGGCCCTTGAGGACTTTAAGGCTGCAGACCCTGAATTGGGATACAGCCCATATGTGATAGACAACAGGAAATTCGCATGATCTGAGCATGCGCAGAATGATCCACAGCGCTCCTTTGATCTTCTCAAACGATCACTGTGACGTCATATTCTTTGCCACTATAGTGGCAAAGAATATGACGTCACAGTGTCCATAGTCTATAAATAAGAGCTCGTTTAACACAGTTTACTTTGGAGCATTTTCAGAAACCAGGAACCTTTCAAAAAGCTAATACACCGTGACACTGTGCGGTCAATTTAAAAAAAAATGGCAGAGGAAAGGTTAAATAATTTACGCTCTGTACCAAACATTGATCAGCCTTTTAACAGACTGAGTGGTACAATGCAGACGTTGATTACAAAGGCTCAGATAAAGGAAGAGGGTCACCTTAAGGCGATAAGGAGCCTTCGTGCTGAGGTGTGCGAGGTCCAAAGTAAGGTAGATAAACTCATGCAGGAGAACGCACAGCTTAGAAAAGACAATGCAGAACTCAAGGAAACTGTGGAGACCCATACTTGGTGGTGTAAAGTAGGCTTGGGTGTTGCCACAGTGGCCATTGTTGTTCCTGCAGCTTGCTGGGCCATCTCAAACCTCTTTGGCTGAGTGAATGTCCCGCTCTGTGGGGTCATGATTATTATCAGGGGTGCACATAAGTGGTCCGCATGCGCTGTCAAAATAAAAGACGCGCACCAGATAAGAATTTGCAATGCGTGTTTGCGTACATAAGATTTTCTGGAGGAGGAGTTTGTTTAGATCTCCTCAAGATCGCATGTGCACCTGCGGACCACTTATGTGCACCCCTGATAATAATCTGATCTTATAAAATTTTTATAAAACTTTATCTTATAAATACGCTGTGCTCTCCTTTATGTTTGATTTTATTTTCCAGTCATGGCAGAAGACCGCCCCTCCCTGAGCCTGGTTCTGCCAGAGGTTTCTTCCTGTTAAAAGGGAGTTTTTCCTCTCCACCGTTGCCAGAGTGCTTGCTCATAGGGGATCATTTGATTGTTGGGGCTGAATTTTTAGATTTCATTTAATTGGCTTGAACTGAAAAACCTAAAAAATTCAGGTGAGGGGTTCACATAGTGGAGAGCACTACATTTGTTAACTGCACTTTTATTTGTAGATTTTGTAGTTCTTCCTACTACAAAAACTACAAATGAAAACAAGGCAGTTAGCAGCAAATGAAAATAAATAAAACACATTTAAAAAAATCTGCTACTGTTCTGTGTGTTTACTTCAATGAACATTTGTATGTTTTTGTGTTAGAAGATTATAGATTGTCCAAATATGTGAGAGTTTTTAAATCAGCACTGCATGAGATTAACTGTGACACAGACGGCTGTCGGCCTGGCGAGGGAGAGCTCCACTTCAGCCTCCAAACTGGAGCCAGTGTGTTACTCACAGAATCACAGATTTACTCACATTTACTGACAGTGGATTGTCTGATTGTTCTGTGGGGTCTTTGCAGTATTCAGCCCCTTCCGGTGACTGTTGTTGTGACTGCAGGTAACATTTGGACAAAAGTCTTATGACTCCATTTTTAGGGTTTAATTAGGTTAAATATTTAACGAGTCAATTCGAGAATTCAAGACATATTTATCACTAAAATGATAGGTGAGAGCAGACGGAGGGGGAGTACATGTTTGTTTCTTCTTTTTACATTTCAGAGAAAACTAATCGGTGTAAGATATAACAACAGACGTCACTCACACATCAGAGTCCTTTTACATATTTTAATAATGGAAAATCTCTATTTTCATTGTTTGTTAAGTGCACACACTGCATGAGGTCACATATTTATAAGCATTTTTGGTTTGTTCCACAGTTTTCAGGAACCTGTTCAGTGCATCCCAGATCATGTTCTGTTGCTCTCGAGTGTTCACACAGAGTACACATGCTTAACCTTGACCTTAACAATTAACAGCCTTGTCCCTGATGCTGAAATTTAAAAAAAAAAAAGTAAGTTTCATCAATGATATGGTGAAAAAAAATCTGAACTTTATCACCTTTTGATCTGAAAAGTTACTGGTAATATATAACCTAACTTCCCCAGAAGCTGGTAAAGAAGTTGGACTCACTAGGAATAAACACAGCCCACTGCTGTTCACCCTGCTAACACATGACTGATAGAATCCACACAAACTCTGTTCAGGTGACAAATCTTTTCTAGTTTATTTAGCGACTGCTGTGTCTTGTGCTTGTACAAAGACGTGTTCTGTGTTTGAACTGCCTAGGGTAGAGCAAGCTTTGTAAGTCAGTGCAGCCTCACTATGCTGCCCTCACGACACGTGACCATGTGAAGCTAGACAGCTAGCGAACAAAATAGAGGAGATCTTCCTTGGAGTTCTCGATTTGTTTTGTTTTGCTTTTTGTTGTTTTTTGTAAATGTGCATATGTTTCTATATAATGTTAAAGGATTAGTTTGGACCTTTAGAAGTCTGGTTCTGTAAAATAGTGCAGTGTCACCACGCATAATTTAGACTAGTCGCTTGACTGCAGAAACATGACTATGATCTCTTAGAAATTTATAGATATCTAAATTTTGATCATTTGGAGTTAAAGCAGACTTGTAAATATCCAAAGTAACCCTTTGGGTCTTAAAAAAGATGCTTCACCACCATGTATTAAAACACAAATACACACACACAAACGCAAGCCCCGTTTGATTCCTCTTCATTTACCAGGGACACTGTTCTGTACTTCTGCCTGGTTACTGGTTTGGGCTTAGATGCAGCAGGGTATGCATTGCATAATGATGAAGTCTAAATTAACAGTTAGATAAGATAAGATAACTCTTTGTAAATGTTCATTTTTATGCAGTCAAATGGAAAAAAGTGGTCAAAATAGTTTATATTTTACTTGTCATTGGAAAGAGTTTGTGCAATACTGCAGAATGTTATCTAGCACAATTTTGTAAAATACATATTTTACTGATTTGTTTGTGTTTTATTACTTCCATACAATTGTGTTTTGAGGTATTTTTAGAAAAATGAAAGTATTAATTACATTTGAGCAAACAATGAATATTGTAATGAGTGGTAGTGATAAATACAATGTGTATGTAGGTTAAGTTCATTGCTAATAAAAATGAAGTGTAAGATGTTTAACTACATTGCTGTCTGTGTTATTGATGAAGTCCTAAATTATCACCTTTAAAGTGGTTGTGCTAATAACATCATGTGCAGTAAGACAAGCATGGAGAAAAGCTCTGACTGGGAGAGGCTGTGAACAAATGACATAGAATAGAATAATCCTTGAATTGTCCCACAAGGGGAAATTTGGATGTAACAGTAGCAAGAAAGACACATGTACGAACAAACAGTACACAAGACACAGAACTGAAACACACACAATTTTTACATATTTACCTTAAGAACAATGCTTACCAAAAACAAAGTACTGTACTGTTATTAAATTAAATAAAGATAAGAGGCAAACCTCTGAATCAACATTAAGATTTAAGAGATGGATAGACCGTGGTAGAAAACTGAGAACAGGTCACAGTTTTTTGGCTTTTTTAGGTTGTAATTTGTACTCACGCTGCTGCTTGGCTAAAGTGGCAGCTAACAGAAAAGGAAATGCTGGAAACAGGCTGAAGATGAGTCGGGGAATCTGTCATAGAGCAAGAATATGTCTACAATTCTAAGATGATCTGTCCCACTGGAGGTCAAACACAGTTCGTCTCATTCACAGGAGGTTTAGGCTGAGTTCTGATCTTTCTTGCTCAAGCCATTTTTACTCTGTGGTAATCCATCAGTATGGTCTGTGTGGTTGCAGGATTTAGCTGGTGGGCTTAGTGGTTTATATTCACTGTGAGGTATGAATACACATGTGACGTGACACACAGCACAACACATGGCACACTCTGTTAGGTCTGCGCTTCCACAGGCCCCGCTAATTTAGAAACTTATTCTCATTCACGAAAGCAAGGAAACAAAACGGAACCAGGTTTTACTTGCTAACAAGGGAAGGCTGTACTGACTGACATCCTCTCTAGGTTATCCAAGCTGTATTTGTGCCTATTGTAGTCCAGGATTGCTTCTTGCTTCCAGGCTTCCTCTATTGCCCATCACTGACTGCTGGTTCCCTGTGTGTTGTGCTCAAATGAAGCACATTCCTCCGTTGCTTTGGCATGTGGGAAATTGTCATAGTAGTGCTCCTGAACCTGAGGAGCTTGTTTCTCCAGTCTCAGAACCATCTACTGATGTGGTCCCGACACAGGAGAATCTTGGTCCTCAACGTGAAGAGCTTGACTCTCCTGTCTCAGAGTCCTGCAGGTTTTAGATGTGTCCTTGAACCAACACAGCTGATTCAAATGGCTAAATTACCTCCTCAACATGTCTTGAAGTTCTCCAGGGGGCTGGTAATGAACTAATCATTTGATTCAGGTGTGTTGACCCAGGGTGAGATCTAAAGCCTGCAGGACACCGGCCCTCGAAGCCTGGCGTTGCCTACCCCTGATATAGACAGTGCTTGAAGCAGTTATGACCTTCTTGTAGTGATGGCCAAATGAAGCTTTCCGAAGCACTGAAGCTTGTATTGAAAAACGGTTCATTACTCGAAGCTTTTCAACACAGTCCTCTCCGGTGACATCTGGTGGTGAAAATTTTGAAGAGCAGCTTGAATCTGCAAAATAAAACGGACTGCTCAATCATCGCTGCTCACTCAAGAGTGGAGTTCTCTCTGATATTGGGCCACCGTTCCGTTGCTTTGAACATGTAATTGGTTTTGTTTTCTCGATTGGGGGGCTGAAAAAAATGTAATGCGTATTTGCGTAATACATTTTGATCAATAAACTTTCCCTATTTAAACATGCACTATGGTGTGGCCTTTCTTTGCTCATAACTCCTTGATGTTGGTAAATACAATAAGTGAGCAATATATATAATATACATATGAGAATGCACAGCACATTATGGAGTATGCCCCTGCTGTGAAGTCCTGCCTCCATCTACTTGTCGTTTAATCACTGGACAGCTGGACAGGTTCATACAAAATATTAGATGAGGCCAATTGTCCTATACATATTTTTGACCTAGGGGTGGGATTGATTGTGAACTGGAAAGGGAAAATGCTTAGGGAGCTGAGTACGGCTGCATCGTCACTGATTTGTAGAATCATTTTTGATTCGATACAGGATCCGATTCAATTTGATTGGAATCTGGAAAGTTTTGCCTCAGTCAGAAATATTACAATTCTGATCATTTAACAGTATATATCCATAATTTCGTATCTATTAAAAGAAAGCTGACACATGTGAGACTTAATTAGAGATGTAAACAGAGAGTTATGAAACCTGCAGCTGCAGAAGCCAGCGGAAAAAAAGAGAGGCAAACACAGCGCGGACCCGACGACGCACCAAAATCTGACTCTGACGCGTCGGGTCCGCGCTCTGTGTTCACGTTTGTATGCAGAATCCGTAAACCTGCTCCCAGTTACTGTTTTAGCTGTATGGTGTTTGACGACATGTTGTGAGGTTTAACCTGAGATGCTGGCGTTTCAGGCATAATAACGTTAATTTACAAATCGACACGGGATTTTAATGAATCAATATCACTTTATTCAATTTAGCATGGATTGTAATCAGAAAGGCGATAATCAAAACCCACCCCTAATCAAGAACTTGCAAAGTAAAAACATGCTCTATGTCAGGTAGCCCTTTTGTTATTTACATTTAAAAAGAGGATTAGTGTTACTGTGCGCTGGCTGAGTCTGTTTCTTTTCTTAGAAATAGTTTCTCCTGCCCTGGAGAAAATCCACTTGCATGGAACAGAAGAGGCTGTGGAGTGCAGGAACTACACTGCAAGCTGGTAGATATGCAGGTATTCCTGGGTCCTGCAGACTATCACCTAAAAACAATAAACAAAATGATTTTCTAAACTGTGTAGCAATGTAATGTACGTATAGTGTCAAATACATTTTTGTAGTCTTCATTAGCTTTAATTCACATGGAAGTGTTCCTGAAGTCATATGCTGTAATGATATTTACATTATGAAAACATGATTTTGGACATTTCAAGTTTTTCACTTCGGCAGATAAAATGAATTGAGCAAAATCAACTCAAAATATTCCCACACGCCAGAATGTCCTCTCTTCCTCGCTGGCTCCATATCTGTCAGTGGAATGATCACCTCTTCGCTCTCTGTCACCATCAACACACTCCACGAATCCCGTGGATGATTCACTTCCTTATATCCGTTTGAATCAGGTACCGAAGCAGTTACGTGCGTAATGAAGCTTCGGACGTCACTGGTCACGTGACTTTTGCCAAACGAAGCAAGCCTCGACACAGTGCTTCTGAACCAGTGTGTTGTTTTTTTCGACACACGCTCCGGAGCGTCAGCTTCAAGCGGGCCATCACTACCTTCTTGCCATATTGGCAGAATAAATGACCTGGAAGCTGTTGCACTGTCTGCACCTGTAAACTCCAGGACACGTTTACAAACAATTTTCGTTGTTATTTGCGCTGCAGCTGCAGGTTAGGGTGGAGTTACTGTATGTGTGTGTGTTTACAAGTAGTTTTAAACCTTGTGATCCACAAAACAGCATAACAGTAAAAGAAGAATTGACTGCGTTACAGTCAGTGCGGGAGCGGCGGCTTTGCTCGTGCGCGATTCATTTGCAGTTTGGACACACGTGAACATCTCCTGCCCTGACAGCGGCTGGAGGAGGACTATCCTCCGCCTGTGAGCGCTTTGGCACGAGCGAGGTGCCCACGGAAGCACCCGCTGCTTGTTGAGAGTAAGAGCAACAAGCGCTTTCACGTCAAAAGTCGTCATAAATAAGCCTCCAATAACACCAGAAAAAGCCGCCAGATTTGTCGCAAGTCGCTTTTTAGAAAAAAAAAAAAAAACGACGCTAAGGGGGGTTTGAAAACTCCCTAAATATAGCGACAAAATCGCTAAGTTGGAAACACTGTTTGGAGTGTTTTCAGGGTATTTAAAAAAAATTCAAAACAAAACCGTGCGTCACAATGGGTATTCTCTGAGTATGCGCAGAATTACGCACAGCTGTCATGTGATCCTGTGATGAAACAAAGGATCAAAGGCTCAAAGAGCGCTGACGTCAAATTCGCTGCCACAAAAGTCTATAAATAGCCCCTCTTCACCTTTGCAAACACAGTTTTACTTGGAACATTTTCAGAAACAGCGAGTTGTGTTTAGCAAACCAGAAACCTTTCAGAAAGGGACTATTTTAAAGTTAAATAATTAAGCACACGTATTTTTCTTTCGACACGTTGCATTAAGCTTTTAAAGAAATGTCACGAGAAATAGTCAATAATTCACAGTCTGACAGAGCGATTCCAGCGGAATCACAAAGACTATATGGGTTAGTGGAGAGAGAAATATCGTATAGAGACCTTCAAATGAAAATACAAGAACAAATTAGTACGATGCACCGTGATGTCAAGGCAGAGTTAGAGAGACTTGAGCACCAAGTGGGAGAAGCTCACCACAAAATAACAAAAAAAGAAGAGATAATAGAAAAACAGAATAGAGAAATAGATCACAAGACTGAACAAATAATTGAGCTGAAAAAAGAAATATGTGTTCTTCAGCGTCGGGTGAGACAGGCTCTGGATGAAAAACAGTCAAGGGTGGAATCTCTGGAGGCTAAATTGCAGGAACAGGTTAACACCGTTCAAATGATGCACCGTGACTTTCTGGAAAAGGAAGAATATCTCCTTAGACAGAACAGCAGCATTGCTGCTCAGTTGTCACTTATTGAAAGGGAGAGAGACGAACTCAAGAAAACTTTAGAGCCTCTTGAGTACCAAGAACAACAGTCACAGGTGGAATCTCTGGAGGCTCTGCAGCTGGAGAATTTTGCTCCTGAACCTGAGGAGCTTTTTTTTCCTGCCTTGGAACCACCTGTGGTCCTGACACAGGAGAATTTTGCTCCTGAACCCGAGGAGCTTTTTTTTCCTGCCTTGGAACCACCTGTGGTCCTGACACAGGAGAATTTTGCTCCTGAACCCGAGGAGCTTTTTTTTCCTGCTTTGGAACCACCTCCTGACGTGGTTCCGACACAGGAGAATCTTGGTCTTCAACCTGAGGAGCTTGATTCTCCTGTCTCAGAACCATCTCCTGACGTGGCTCCGACTAGTGGTTCATGGCGTCATGGTGCCAAACGCCTACTTAAAATAGGTTTAGGTGTTGCCGCAGTAGGCCTTATTATAGCTGCAGGTTACTGGGGCTTTTCAGTGCTTAACAGTGATTGCCTATTTAACTCTGTCTATGGCCTCGTTGAGCCATATTGCCACCTTGGTGATCGATTAGTCCCTTTTTAAAGACTAGTAATGATGGACTGCTTTTCATCCACAGTCCAGAAAACCATACGTTGTTCATATCAGACAACATAAGCAACATTTAGCTAACTTGTGCTCTCATTTTTCTTTTCTTTTGCCTCTCACCCCCCAACCAGTCGCGACAGATGGCTGCCCCTTCCTGAGCCTGGTTCTGTCAAAGGTTTCTTCCTGTTTAAAGGGAGTTTTTCCTTTCCACCGTGCCTAGTGCTTGCTCACAGGGGATCATTTGATTGTTGGGGTTTAATTTGTTAAAAAACATAACAAATTAGGTGAGGGGTTCACATAATAGAGAGCACAACAAAAACTACAAATTTTTAAAAAATTTGTTAGTTGCAAATCAAAATAAAGACAACAGTTTCTGAAAAACATCTCTTACGGCTCTGTTTATTTGCTTAAATGAATACTTGTATTTTTTTTCATAGAAGAATATACATTGTCTTAAGTATTTAATAATTTTAAATTTAGCCCTGCGCTGCGTGAGATAAACTGAGATGAGATAAACACAGACGGCTGTCGGCCTGGCGAGGGAAAGTTCCTCTTCAACCTCCAAACTGAACCCAGTTTGTTACTCGCAGCATCGCAAAATTAGACACAGCAATTTCTTAGAGTCTGGTTTAAGTCCTGAAATGACATCTCCTTACCTGTCACGATTCTGGGTCAGTTTGACCCAGTATTTTGAGTTGTTATGTTTTGGTGTGTTTTTGCATTATGGATAGTTTTCTTATTCTCTTGTGGTGCTTTTGTTGGTTATGATGATGGTGATGGTGATTATTAATCTATGTTTTAGTTATTCTTGTTTAGGGATTAGTTCTTAGGTTTTGTGTTCTCATGTTTTTTGCTGGTTTAGTTCAGTGTCTAGTCTGTCTCTCTCTGTCCGTGTCTTAGTTTAGTGTGTATTGTTTCCTGTTTTATTTTGAAGGATTGTGTCTTATGTCAGTGTGTCCAGCTTCGATCCCCTGACTCGTTAGCCCCAATCTCTCCCAGCTGTGTCTCCCTCCTGTTTTCCATTCCCTGATTACTTCCCTGTGTATATTAGCCCTGTGTTTGCCCTTGCTCAGTGCTGCATCGTACCGTCGGATTATGCCTGTGTGTTTTATACTGTGTTCAGTATTTTCGTGTTCACTACCCTTGTTCAGTTCATGTTTTAATTTCTCCAGCAATAAAGCTGAGGTTTTGAGTTACAATTCTGTGTTTGAGTCCTGCATTTGGATCCTCATCTCCGCCTGCCCGCACACAGAGCCCTCTATTTAAAATCCAACTCTTACCTGAACTCTGCTGCCTTTCTGTCTCTCTCGCTGCTTTGTAACGCACCATCCCCCTTTTGACATTAGATAATGGTAAATCAAACCTGCACTGCAGAGAGGTTGGCATGACAGGAAGTCGAGATGATAACGATAGACCAGCCTTCAAACTAAGACGCGTGATGTATAAAAGTCTTTCTACTGAGTAAAGGACAGTTTGAGTTTCCTGCTGGCACCATGCACTGTCTTCACAAGTTTCTTCTTTGTTTTCTACCATGTCTACAAGGCATCAGTGTGAACATCAAATATATCTGATTTATCTTACGGCTGTAAACGGCACACTAACTTTATCATCTTCTTTTTTTTTAAATTTACCAGAGTTTTCAACAGGAATTATTCATGGAACAAAAGCTCCGGACAACTCGATACCCTACATGGGATCAGTTCAGAATAACAAGGGTCAACATGTCTGTGGAGAATTCCTCATCACTGAAGACTTTGTGCTCACTGCTGCACACTGTGACCGGTTGTGAGTTAGATTTCCTGTTCATGAAGTTCATCCAAAAACAAACTTTTTCAAACTTGTGTTTATTGATCAGATCACTCTAAGTTATTGATAAGGCAGATGTTATTTCGAGGGAAAATAAAACACAATTAAGTGCAATAGCATCAAATAAAAATGACCTTTGACTTCTGACAGCCGACACCTATGGGCTCAAAATATGGTCATAAATATTTTGTAGTTGTAAAAAAGATTTGTACTTGTAAAAAAGATTTGTATGTGTAAAAAAAAATTGTGCGTGCGTAAAAAAGATTTGTATGTGTAAAAAAGATTTGTGCGTGCGTAAAAAAGATTTGTATGTGTAAAAAAGATTTGTGCGTGCGTAAAAAAGATTTGTATGTGTGAAAAAGATTTGTGCGTGTGTGAAAAAGATTTGTGTGTGGACTTAGAAAAAAAACCCCTGCAAGTTACAAGTACGAATTTTGACCCTATTTTTCTTCCTTTAAGCTGATTGGTCAATGTCATGTCAATCACAAATTAAACAATCCAATCAGAGAACAGATGGGTTTGGCTGTCGGGGGGATGCTTTACGGACCTTCAGGTCCTGGAAGGGTTGCAGATTGAAGATGGAGGACAGCGGTGCCGCTTCTGCGGCGCAGGTAAGCTTTAGTTTATGGTTTACTGGAACAAGCTAATTGTCCAGACATATATTTTTGAATATCATGTTCGTTTACTACACTGTAATTTTTCACGGTGCCAAAAGATAGCTTAAAAAGGGCTCTCAACATTAGCCCTAGTGTTGCATGTGTTTAAATAGTCTCCTGTGTGGCACGGTCTGTCTGCTTAAACATCAGCATCGTGGAGAATTATGTGTTTGGATTTAAGTGTAATCCCGATGAGATGTCGTTTTGGTAATAATTGGAACTGAAATGCTCTGACTTGACCTTAGCACTGGTCCCAGGTCACCCCCGAGTTTGTGTTAGAGTAATACTACAGTAATTACAGTATACAACAACTTTCAGCAGCTACTGAAAGTTAGGGGACCTAGCTTAACTTTCAGTAGCTGCTAACGCATTAACGAGCAAACTGCGCTAACGTGTTATGCTGCCCTAACGGAAAATCGGTTAATGTCATTTTAAGGAGATTACTGCTGACAGCAAAAATATATGTGTGTGTATAAAGTATCTGATTTCAGTTTTCTTGTACTACTGTAATTATGGCTTAACAAGCTTCCTGAGTGAGCGTTTTGGGATTTATGAGAGCTTATAGGCAGTGACATTGAGAAGTACTCTGTTATACAGTACCAGATTGACCAAGAATGCTTCTGTAGTTAACTGTAGTGCAGTGTCTGTCTGGTGTCAGTAAGCTAATGTCTGTAGATATTTGCTTTGCTGGATGTGTCCTGTTCAAAAATTTAAGAAGGAATTCAGGAGAAAATGATTTAAAAAGATTGGATTTGCTTCAGCAGTTGAAATTACAAGTTTATAGTGCCAGCCTTTTGTGTGAACCAGCTTCCCAAAAAGGATAATGCTGAAACGGGCTTTACAGCTTATATACTGTGACAATAAAAACATATGCTGATTCTAAGGCCCAGTTCACGGCATCTTGTTCAGCCTCCCTAATCCAGAGACTAATCTAACCATTATCGTGTGTTTGTAAGCATACTGCAAAAAACCCCTCTGCACTCTATGTGTACCTGCAATATTTCGAATACAGCGCTGAATGACATTCTCAACCTTCAAACATGGAGTGCCAACATGCTTATGAGCACATTTGCGTTGTGTACATCTTTAAAAAAAAAATGAAACAGCCTTACTTAATAATTTTGTAAAGTAAATTTTCAACCCTAACAGATGTCACATGTGTTTAGGGACTTTTAAAGTCTTTCTGCATCGGGTTATGTGTTTTGAAGTGTGCTATACTAAATTTGTGGGTCATCTGTGTCATCATGGGAACATCCACAGGGTACTTCAGAGAGAGAAATAGTAGAGTGTATGATACATCCATAGAGAAACGTGTAAATCTTTGAAAATTGCCTGATTGTTTTACTTAACAGGTGACTGTAAATCAAGTGGACCTTGGTCGATCTCCCTCCAGAACAGAGAACCTGGGATGTTCCTGTGACTCTTTGGTGGGTTCATTTTTTTCATTATTAAAGTAAAGTTGTTTGAATTTTTTGAATACAGCAAGGTGGCACAGGATAAAACATATTTAAAAATAATTTTTAATGCAATTCAGTTTCTTTACTGTATTACAAAGTTAATCAAAATAAAAAGATTTCATGAGAATATTATTTGGTTTTATTGAGTTTTACGCAGTTTGACATTTCATTGTTCCTTCAATACACTTCATATGATATTAGTAATTGAATAATTTTTTTCTTCTTTCAGGTGGCTTTAGGAAGACATGTTTTCCAAAACCTTCAAAATAGGCTGGTGCAGTCCTACCAACAGCAGCCCTTGGACCTTGATCATATTGAGTTCCTCTGCGTGAACGCATCAACTCTAGTCTGTTCTCTTTCTGCTCATATTAATGTTCCATCAGTGGTAGGTTTATTTGATTTAGTTTTGGTTATCTTTAAAAATCGTTTCAATATATGCCATTCTTATG
Organism: Aulonocara sp. 'chitande type north' Nkhata Bay; assembly: GCF_057382095.1. Taxonomy (NCBI): domain Eukaryota; kingdom Metazoa; phylum Chordata; class Actinopteri; order Cichliformes; family Cichlidae; genus Aulonocara; species Aulonocara sp. 'chitande type north' Nkhata Bay. Next base: position 43,766 of record NC_141350.1, on the reverse strand, counting down.
TATCTTATAATGTTAATTTTACAGTGTAGTAATTATGCTATACAAATGCACCTGTCATCCATTGCCTTGTTAAATCCAAGATGAAATTTTGTTCTGTGTTTCAATATAAAGATTGGGTATAAGAATAATGATAGTAAGATGGTAAAACTGAATTCCAGGATTTCATCCAACTAAATATTTTAATGCAACCATTTTTTAGGTGGTTGAAGCTCTTCACCACCTCATCTGCCTCATCCATTCCGATATGGATACAAGAAGGTCTGCCATTGTTGTTGACAGCTCAGCTGGTGAACGGGGGAGGCCAAAGCTCTATGTTTCCAAAGACCACCTCAAAGATCTAATAAAGATGGACCTCTCCGTTCCTTGTATCTCCAAGCTTTTGGGCATATCGCAGGAAACAGTCCGACGAAGAATGGAAGAGTGGGGCCTCTCAATAACGGCAACCTACAGCTCACTATCAGATGATGAAATTGACAACTTAATTGCAGCCATAAAACAGGAATCAAAAAATCTGGGTTAGTTATTCATGTGAAAAATAATGCTTGTAATAAGGCTATTTTATTTTTCTTGCTAGCAACCGTTCATATTTACATGAATAACACTAGCTGAATGTCATGATTAGTTAGTAGTTTGATTTACTGTACTATAAGTGCCTTCCAATGTGCAGTTGTGATTCTTTCACTATGGAATGTCTTTTTAGGCTACAGAATGGTTAAAGGATGCCTCAGGGCACTGGGCCACAGGGTGCAGTGGAACAGAGTATGGGATTCCATGCGTCGTGTTGACAGCGCTGGAATCCTTGAAAGGATGGCAAATCTTGGATGTGTTGTCAGAAGGACATACAGTGTTCCTGGTCCTCTGTCACTACTCCACATTGACACCAACCATAAGTTAATTAGGTAAGTTTAACATAACTCAATAGTCATAGGGCACATTTGGGCCCATTACTATTTAACTCATTCATGCATATGCAAACACTGTATTTTACATTACGCCATCACTTTACCGCCAAGTTAGCAGTTTTATATATATATATATATATATATATATATATATATATATATATATATATATATATATTTAGTGTTTATATATCATATTTGATTATTGGTGAAAAATGCAATTAATTAATTATACTCAGTGGCTGAAGTCTTAGGGGCTGTGTCTTTGTCTCTTTACAGATATGGACTTGTGATGTTTGGTGGTGTTGATGGCTTCTCAAGGAAGGTTTGCATTCTTCACTAAAATAGCAGAAAATGTGATGCTAGTACTAGTACTTCCATAATGTCTCTTTATTTTCAGATCTTGTACTTGAAAGCAGCTAACAACAACAAGGCTTCTACAGCACTGACGTTCTTCCTTGAGGCTGTACAGAAGCATGGATTTCCATTGAGGTATAATGCAAAAACTTGCTGTTCACATTAGAGCATAGAGGCTTAAATCAGTCTCACTTATATTTTGAATACACATTCGTGCCTGACACACATGCTTGCTGTCTGGAAATGATTGAATTTTCCTATCATTTGTATTATATTTTCAGAGAAATACTACAATAATAATAATAATAATAATAATAATAATAATAATAATAACACGTTTTATAACACCTTAAGGTTATCTTACAATAGCAACAATACAATATATTGAAACATTGCAAATAAAATGTAGACATAAGTTAAAGAAGAGAAAAGCAAGCATGACAGTATAAAAGCTAATCAAGTTAAAATGGACTAATACAGAATCAGGTGTATGCAATTCTGAATAGATGGGTTTTGAGACGTGACTTAAAAGTGGTGAAAGTGTTTGTTGTCCGGAGATCTGGTGGAGGTACATCCAAAGTCTTGGGGCAGAACAACTAAAGGCTCTGAGTCCCATTGTAGTTAGGCAAGCATGTGGAACAGACAGAAGGGAAGCTGAAAAAGAGCGAAGTGTATGAGGGGGCGAGTACCAATGTAGTACAAATGTAGAAGATCAGATAAATATGGACGAATATGTCAAATCAGTGTCAGCTGTTTCCCATGTGTTTTCATTTTCTCTAATCACACTTGTGTGTATTTAGTCTGTGTGTTTCTGTTCATTCTTTGTCATGTTGTCTGTTGTCGTTTGTGCCATGTTTCCATGCGTCTCTGCTTCTATGCTCCAGGTTTCAGGTATCTTTGTATCCACGGCGAGTTTCAAATATTTACAAATATAGCTCTGCATAAGAGCTCAAAGAGCCCTAAAAATATTATACAGTTGAATGTAAAACATTCACATTTTTCTTTAAATGATTAACTTTAAAATATTGCTAAACTGTGATACTCTGCAATTTCTGTGTCCTTTGTTTTTCATATTTCTAGAGTGAGGGGAGACCAAGGAGTTGAGAATGTTGACATTGCTCGATACATGTTTGAAGTTCGGGGCTGTGGTAGAGGAAGCTTTATGTCTGGCAAAAGCGTGCATAACCAAAGGTATTCCTAATTTACAACAAAAACATATTTTTGATTGCCAGGTGTAGTATTCTGGCGTTAATTATTGAATGTGTTATTAACAAAATTACGTTTAAAATTTTTGTTTTGTTTTAAAGGATAGAGCGCCTGTGGCGAGACGTTTGGAATGTTGTCACCAACATCTACTACGATCTTCTTCACAGACTTGAGGAAGACAGACTGTTGGATCCAACAAACTGTACTGACCTTTTTTGTGCACAGTATGTGTTTTTGCCACGAATCCAAGCAGATTTGGAGACGTTTATTGAAGGCTGGAACAATCACTCTCTTAGGACAGAGCGGAACTACACCCCAAACCAACTATGGGAGATTGGAAAGACTCAGAATCCAGTCAATCCTCCTGAAAGTATTGTGGTATGATTACACATCTCTAAATTATTCAAATTGCTTTTTTGAAAAAAAAAAAATATGTATATCATTGACAAAATTAATAAAGCATGTATTTTAAAGACTTCCTGAATTGATGGCGTCTAATTTCAGGCAGAGTATCCAGATGTGGACATTGCAGACTTGGACCAAACTGGTATTCACCTTCCAGAACTTGTGTCTCCACTTGACAGTGAGGATTTGGAAAGAGTGAGACACCTTTTCAATCCCATGGAACCCTCTATGTCCTATGGGGCTGACATTTACAGTTCCCTTCTCCAGTATGTGGAAGGCATTCTTGAGAACAGGCAGGATTTATAGCTTTATCTAGTGATAGTTGAAAATAATATGCCCTAACAGATGTTTACATTATGTTGAATTATCAGTTTTTGTATCTGAGGACAGTTACTAAAAGTCTGCATCAATATTTATTTTCAGTTTTTAATGTTAATGCATTTTGTGTTTGATGAGTTTACTAAACCATATTTTCCTGATAATCTGTCAGTTAATGCAAAGGTAACATGATAAATGCTTTCTGTTCTCATGTAAGTCCTTTGTTTAATAATAGCTTCAATAAAATTTTGTTTAGGTGCCATCATGCCTATTCTTGCTGATTTATATTTTTATTTCATTTTAAAGGCAAGATTCAATTAATATACTTTATTTACAGTCTGACAAGATTTCTTTTTCTTAACTGTGATGGAGTCTAGAATGTAATTTGTATTTAAGTCCAATAACTGCTGCTCCAAATCCATGTCCTTAACAAATTCTGGATTTCAATTTGGGGTGTTCAAGCATATTTCCTTTGATTTACAAAATGATTTCAAACAACCTCAAAAATAATCCGGAAAATTATCATCCAATTTTCATAGCCCAAAACTTGACTTTATTGGTAACAGCTTGAAAGTGACAAAAACTCTCATGACTGTAGAACTGTAATGTTTTGATGTGTGTTAGCTGTCCTGCATGCGGTAATTAAATAGCTTGACCACAGCTGACAGTGTGGCAGATTTTTATTAACATTATATTCAACATCATTGGACTGTGTGTAACATTTAATACAGCTTTGGTATTAATCGTGTAATCCAGGAAACTTCTTCAAACAAAGAGATGATGTAAATCGGATGCATGACAATGACTGAAACCTAAATAACACAATCATTAGTTCCTTAACTTCAAATATAAATGTTAATGGTGGGAACTGTAACTTTAATTTTTATATTTAAACTCGCATAACAATATTCACAAAAAATCAATAAGCCTAAGTAACAGTGAAACTTTTGGCTATGTAAAACATTTTTCAAGCATGGTTTAGCAAGTTTATTCGACATCCAGTGTCTACAAATTGCTTTTAAATAAGGCCGAAACCTGTGGCACAAGTTGCAATGCAATCATCAACATGTTTGGAAAAGACATTGTACTCGTGGAAGTGCCCAGGCACACGCAACGTTCCAAAACATGTAGAGGATATGAGGTAGTCTGCTTCGACTACTTCAACCTTCATGGTACCAGTCGGAATTTCCCACCCGACCCAAAACCTCATCAGCTGGCTGAGCTGGAATGGAGTGGCTGTAAAAATAATCAATGCATTAGAAATTAAATTAGATTCAAATTTTGAATCACAATGCAATTACACTCGCCTGTTTCAATGTAGGTCTTCAGAAATCCCACTGTTTGCATTTGGATGCTTTGTGGGTAAGGTGGATCATCATCGTCTTCATCATCGCCCTCATCTCCTGGCCAAACAATGTGGCTAAGAACAGCCTAAAATGAGATTTCAGAGACACACTTAAGAATGCAACTGCCTTAAATACAGTTTTTTTACATGTTAAATTTGCGAAGGGACTTTTTTCCGACACTTGGCATTTATATATGGTGTATTCTACGGGGTGCTCATGATGGCACTGGATTATCTGGCAGCCTTTAAAAGAATTTTCCTCATGATGAATAAAGTATTATCAATCAATCATTTTGTCTCACTTAAAGTATAATGGTAAAAGGACTGATTCTTAATTTTCTACTCTCCCAGACCCTTCAAAGTTTTTTCTACAACAATTATCATTGTCACAATCACATTGTTATTTTCTGTACTTCCTACCAAAAATTCATACAGAGCGGGGAGCCAGGGTCAAACTGCTGATCAGTAGATGACCTGCTCTACCTCCTGAGCTACAGCCTCCCCTAAAAGCAGCATTAACTGTCATGCCATCTAGCCTTGTCACTGTAGTCGGCATATTAGAAATGCATTGAAATACCTGTGCAGTAAGAATGCTGTCTTCATGCTGGGGAAAGACCACTGAGGCTGTGTCAGGTCTTTGTTGAAGCATAGTCAACAATCCGGTGTCCTTCAGACCTTTTCTGATGTGTTTTGTCTGCCTTTTAGTTCGGCCTATCACCTAAAACAATAATTAAAAATAACCACATGACATTTGCTTAGGTGATGACAATCTAAAAAAATTTTTTAAAGGGCAATCTTACTGCATGATGGAGAAGCTGTTGGAACAGCCATCTGCGGTTTTCTGCACTAACGGGTGGCAAGTCCCAGGAAATGGCCAAATTGTTAATGTCATCCTTCTGCTGCTCAGTGAGGTGTTTATTACCATCAAGCTTATAGAGGAAAAAAAATTCCATTTTAGTATGTTGCAAATATATTGCATAAAAAATCTGCATTTTCTTGGGGGGGGGGGTATTTACATGTATATAAAAATAATGAGTTAATTTAAATTATGATTTCACAAAGGCTTGAAGTAAATTAGTATTCACCATGCAAATTGTAGAACGAATATCTAGGTCTGGCACATCATCGAGCTGTACAGTGACAGTGTCTCTATCAGCATGGACCAACATGTGAATAATAGCCTTGCTGAGGCCATGCAATCGTGGCCCATCGTTCAAAAATGAATGCCCAATCATTCTGCCTGCTACCACAAATAAGTCACTGTCTGCCAAAATCTGAGAAGTAGAAGGCACTAGATGGTTCTCTTGTCCCTCAAAGAGAAGGGTCATGTTGGCTGCACCTGGAGAAGAACAGTACAAGAAAAATAAAAAAGGTATAGCGTTATCTATTGACGTAAGTAGTTGATTAATGAAGTGGTCAAACATGATGCAAATACTTCAATCTTTTTTCTTTTTTAAATTTCTGGAGTAAATTTCTCGATGGATTATTTTAAAAACTCATCTCACATTAATTAAGAAAAGGATATAGAAACATACCGCTATGGATGTTAAAGCCATGTTGCAACTTTAGCATTGCCATGCTGAAAAAATGTCTCTGGACCCCAGTGCCAACAGCTGTGTCACCTATTTTAAAATTGGGAAAAAGAAAAAGACAACAACAACAACACAAGTAAAGTTACAAACTGCTTTACAGCACCCTTTAATGGAAAATTCTCATTTACCAAGTTGGAATGTTAAACAGCCTTTAAAGAAAGTAACTGAATCTATGCTTCACCATAAGCATTACCTTGTAAAGAACAACGAAAAGGTCCTGCCCAATCAATCTGTGGTCTTTTGTAGAAAGCAATGATCTCTCGGCTCTGGGATGTTTGATCTTGTCGAATGTCAATGATAGCTGTGATTTTGGGGTTCTCCTCCTTTTCCTTTAAGAGATGCCTCTTAAACAAAACTGCAGCATCTTGGGGATCACTGGCCTTTTTCCACTGTTCTACTAAAAGATAAAGTACATTGTATGCAAAAATAACATTTTGTACTGTAAACCCAGTAAGCCAAAAAATTAAGGCCCAGCACACTTTCTGGTAAGCACGTCAATTTGGAATTTTAAATATACTCTGACATTTGGTATGAAAAGTACCTTCCTTATTGTTGGCTGGGATGTCAGTGTTCATCTCAGCAGCAAAATTGAGAAGTGTGTCTCTGACTTCATGTGCTGCGTGATGCAGGTCATCCACTTCACTTTACCCAAAGTGTTGCAAAAGAAAAAAAAAACATCAGTGTTTAAACCGATCGATCGATAGATGGATGCAGGAATACTGTCAATAAAAGATAAGGTCACCTAAACAATGCACTCTAAAGAAGCAAAAGTATATTGTTAAAATGCCAGGATGAACACTGATAAAAGCTCATCCATGTGGTCAACATGATCATAGAAGATGAACAGGTTAGATAAGGATGAGCCCCTGCTATGACATGATGCAAAGACAGAAGCAAGAGCAACTATAAATGTGCTACACATAGCATTTGTTTAGTGTTGTCCAACTAAAATGAACTTACCGATCACCACATGTACTGGCATGCAAGACCAAGTCATCTGGAGGATAATGATTTCCACAAACAGGACAAGAAGGCTGAAGAGGATATTGCAATTAAAAAGTGTATTTATTTTAGTCCTAGCAAAGATGAACAGTCCAAATCTAGCACAGAATGCCACAGGTAATTAGCAAATAATGAAACAGTTGAACAAAGATCTGCTTGGAATTTTGTATTGTCCATATTACAATGTTAAATATATCTGGGAACTCACCTCCAATTGGACTTCATTCTGATGTGCCTGGTCAGTTATGCTTTCACATTTATGGTAGCTACATGCTGCTCACGATTTGTCATTTAGAGCAAACTAGGGGATCAACGCCCCTCATGGGGACACTCCAATAGGGCATAAAGTTTTGGACTCTCCACCAATTGCTCTAAAGCAGGGGTGTCAAACTCAAATACACAGTGGGCCAAAATTCAAAACTGGAACAAAGTCGCGGGCTAACATTAATATTTATTGAAATATATTTGTTCCTCCAGATATAAGAATGAATCTTTTCTTATGGACTCAAACACGTTTTGCTAAAAAACGGAATATGAAACAAGCAAAGCTTAATACTAAACAATATATATATTAGCTGTATAATACCAGTAGGCCAACTCTAATAGTAATTTGGTATGGCTTCGCAGGGCAAATGTAATTAGGCTGCGGGACAGGTTTTGACACCTATGCTCTAAAGAAACGAAGAAGCTTCTCAGATGAGAGGTGGCACATCTTCAAGAAAACTTATAGAAGTCCAGATGTTTTCTTTGCAAACTCTTTAGACTACAATGACTGGGATAACTGAGAAACTTCACAGACATTTAGAGCAAAACTTACGACTGATTTCAGCACATACATTGACTCTGGAAATTCACCCAAAGTAGTCTTGGGTAAAGCATAATATTCTGTCCTTCCATTTTGAAAGTAGTAAAAAGAATACAACTTAAAAAGTTTTAGTTTTTAGCAAAGGTGGTAGCAATGTTTGTTTTACTGTTGAATTTGGCTTACTTGTACACAGTTTTCTACGTGACAAACAAGTAGCTGAAGAGGCATAGTCACACCACAGGTCTTGCACTGAGACTTCGGCATTTTGCTGAATTCTGCAGCATCATGTGGAAGAGGTGTAGTATCAATTTTTTCTTGGAGAGGGACAATATAAAGAGTATTTTTTCCATTGTTGGTGGCCATCTTGAGCGTCTTGGCTGTGTAGCCTTGTGTTCCCTGAGATACTAGAGAGAGATTTCTCTGTCCGCTACCACCTAGAATATGGAACAAAAACCAAATAATGCATTCGCAATACAGCAATGTTCTAAAAGTTGAGATCATAAAGTACAAATAAATCCATAACATTATGGAACACTACTCTTGTATAGCAATGTCTTTAAAAACTACCTTGTAGCAAACTATGCTTTTCATTTTTAAACAATGCTTAAAATGTTGAATGAATCACTAGACCAAAACAATATTTCATCCATAAACATATTCCGAATATTCAAGTTTTTAATTAAGTGGTGCTGTACTGTTGATCTTATACCTGTAAACAATGGAAGTGTATTGATGTGCATCTTATGCCTTTATAGCTTTTCAATCACAATGCACAAAAAAAGTGAGTTAATCGAAAAAAAAGACCATGCCTACAAATTTGAAAAATAAATAATAAAAGCCATATCAGTGTTCCATAAGTTATTCTCGGAAGAAGTGTTAGAAATGTTTTAATTAGACAAAAAAGCTTCTTGTAAAACTTATCCGGATGCTTTTGGCTCTAAGTAAATGTCTTCTATTAACTCAGACACAAAGTCGGGGAGTTAAAATGACTTACCTCCTGCTTTATACAAGAGCCATCCACCTGTTAGGGCCTTCATCTTCGGATACTCTTCATGCAGAGCTACAGTAATCTAAATTAGGGTTAAAAGAAATCAAACATTTCCTCATCATTAGTTTGTCAAATCAAATTGTAACATTTTTCAATTTTAATTTTAAAGTTTAAAATTAGATTTTTTTTTGACAAGATAAAGGCATCTAAAATTGAGAAAAGTACTTCTTCATGATCAGCATTGTCAGCTATGCTGAGAGTTCGCCTTCCAAGTCCAGCTTGAAGAAGCCGTATTTCATTCTTTGGGGTTTTTGTCGTGGAGTCAGGCAAAAGACAGAATTGCAACTGAAGGTTGCGAACTGCATGTATGACATTACTAGGAGCTGGGAAAGGCCTCTTTCCTTTGGATTGCCTTCTTTGAAACATTGCTGGAAATGACCTGTAAATAAGATTATACATTTGAGGCATTAAACACTGCGCCAAATTCTTCCAAATTAAAGCAAGACTACTCATCTGATTGGAAAAGTACTGCATTACTGTTAAGGTGAAATGTCATAATGATGTTTAAGGAGGATCCAAGAGCATAGGTAATTTGCAGAGCAGGTTGTTTAAATAAAAAGATGACTTACATAAAAGAGAGTAAGAGTAAAAGCTGAACACACAATAGAGACAAATCCTGGATGCAGCATTTTACTTTTGTGCATGCCAGGTTAAAGCCTATGAATTATATTTTTAAACCAAAACCAAAGAGTAACTCAAAACCAAAAGGGTTCCTTGAATCCAGTATTCATTATATCCTTGTCAGTACAGATTTTATGTCTTCTCCAGAATACAGGGAAAAGAATATTAAAAATATGAACAACTGAAATACAAACCTAATTATCTGGGCTTCTACTTTACTGAATATCTTTGATTACTGTTCCATAACACTCCTCCCCCCCGAAAAAAAAGAAAGGAGTAGCATTACTGGCAATTTTCTTTTTCTTTTTACCTTTGCATTTCTATTTGGTTGCTCACTCTTGGGGTTTGCTGAGGCACTGTCGCAGTAACAGATGTGGTTGCAGTTCTACTCCTAATATCAGACTGGGAAGTTGACAGAATTCCCACAAGATTCAGTATAGCCTTCTCTATTGCAGTCTTTGGCTCCTGTTGAAAATATATTTATATGTTATTGAACATCTGCATCTTCATTTAAACAATACCATATGGTTTCCCGATATATCCCTTTTTCCCTTATTAACCTAATATTAAAATAGTTAACAGTATAACTAATAGTCATGAGTGAGAGTTTAAAAGAACACTGAGGAAGCTTGTTAAGCCATAATTACAGTAGTAGAAGAAAACTGAAATCAGATACTTTATACACACACATATATTTGTGCTGTCAGCAGTAATCTCCTTAAAATGACATTAACCGATTTTCCGTTAGCGCAGCATAACACGTTAGCGCGGTTTGCTCGTTAATGCGTTAGCAGCTACTGAAAGTTAAGCTAGGTCCCCTAACTTTTAGTAGCTGCTGAAAGTTGTTGTATACTGTAATTACTGTAGTATTACTCTAACACAAACTCGGGGGTGACCTGGGACCAGTGCTAAGGTCAAGTCAGAGCATTTCAGTTCCAATTATTACCAAAACGACATCTCATCGGGATTACACTTAAATCCAAACACATAATTCTCCACGATGCTGATGTTTAAGCAGACAGACCGTGCCACACAGGAGACTATTTAAACACATGCAACACTAGGGCTAATGTTGAGAGCCCTTTTTAAGCTATCTTTTGGCACCGTGAAAAATTACAGTGTAGTAAACGAACATGATATTCAAAAATATATGTCTGGACAATTAGCTTGTTCCAGTAAACCATAAACTAAAGCTTACCTGCGCCGCAGAAGCGGCACCGCTGTCCTCCATCTTCAATCTGCAACCCTTCCAGGACCTGAAGGTCCGTAAAGCATCCCCCCGACAGCCAAACCCATCTGTTCTCTGATTGGATTGTTTAATTTGTGATTGACATGACATTGACCAATCAGCTTAAAGGAAGAAAAATAGGGTCAAAATTCGTACTTGTAACTTGCAGGGGTTTTTTTTCTAAGTCCACACACAAATCTTTTTCACACACGCACAAATCTTTTTCACACATACAAATCTTTTTTACGCACGCACAAATCTTTTTTACGCACGCACAAATTTTTTTTACACATACAAATCTTTTTTACAAGTACAAATCTTTTTTACAAGTACAAAATATTTATGACCACATTTTGAGCCCATAGACACCGGCCCTCGAAGCCTGGCGTTGCCTACCCCTGATATAGACAGTGCTTAAGATAAGATAAGATAAGATAACCTTTATTAGTCCCACACGTGGGAAATTTGTTTTGTCACAGCAGGAAGTGGACAGTGCAAAAGTTATGAGGCAAAAATTAGAATACAATAAGAATAAATACAGTACACAACTGTACAGAATAGAATAAAATAAAATACTATATACAGTAGAACAAAATAAATATACAATAAGATAAAAATAGAATACAAATACAAATACTATATACAACTGAGTAAAAATACAACGATGACAGAAAGGATTATTGCACTTAGTATTGCTTGAAGCAGTTATGACCTTCTTGCCATATTGGCAGAATAAATGACCTGGAAGCTGTTGCACTGTCTGCACCTGTAAACTCCAGGACACGTTTACAAACAATTTTCGTTGTTATTTGCGCTGCAGCTGCAGGTTAGGGTGGAGTTACTGTGTGTGTGTTTACAAGTAGTTTTAAACCTTGTGATCCACAAAACAGCATAACAGTAAAAGAAGAAATGACTGCGTTACAGTCAGTGCGGGAGCGGCGGCTTTGCTCGTGCGCGATTCATTTGCAGTTTGGACGCACGTGAACATCTCCTGTCATGTGATCCTGTGATCGAACAAAGGATCAAAGGCTCGAAGAGCGTTGACGTCAAATTCGAAGCCACGAAAGTCTATAAATAGCCCCTCTTCACCTTTGCAAACACAGTTTTACTTGGAACATTTTCAGAAACAGCGAGTTGTGTTTAGCAAACCAGAAACCTTTCAGAAAGGGACTATTTTAAAGTTAAATAATTAAGCACACGTATTTTTCTTTCGACACGTTGCATTAAGCTTTTAAAGAAATGTCACGAGAAATAGTCAATAATTCACAGTCTGACAGAGCGATTCCAGCGGAATCAAACGAACTATATGGGTTAGTGGAGAGAGAAATATCGGAGCCTAGAGACCTTCAAATGAAAATACAAGAACAAATTAGTACGATGCACCGTGATGTCAAGGAAGAGTTAGAGAGACTTGAGCACCAAGTGGGAGAAGCTCACCACAAAATAACAAAAAAAGAAGAGATAATAGAAAAACAGAATAGAGAAATAGATCACAAGACTGAACAAATAATTGAGCTGAAAAAAGAAATATGTGTTCTTCAGCGTCGGGTGAGACAGGCTCTGGATGAAAAACAGTCAAGGGTGGAATCTCTGGAGGCTAAATTGCAGGAACAGGTTAACACCGTTCAAATGATGCACCGTGACTTTCTGGAAAAGGAAGAATATCTCCTTAGACAGAACAGCAGCATTGCTGCTCAGTTGTCACTTATTGAAAGGGAGAGAGACGAACTCAAGAAAACTTTAGAGCCTCTTGAGTACCAAGAACAACAGTCACAGGTGGAATCTCTGGAGGCTCTGCAGCTGGAGAATTTTGCTCCTGAACCTGAGGAGCTTTTTTTTCCTGCCTTGGAACCACCTGTGGTCCTGACACAGGAGAATTTTGCTCCTGAACCTGAGGAGCTTTTTTTTCCTGCCTTGGAACCACCTCCTGATGTGGTCCCGACACAGGAGAATTTTGCTCCTGAACCTGAGGAGCTTGTTTCTCCTGTCTCAGAACCATCTCCTGATTTGGTCCCGACACAGGAGAATTTTGCTCCTGAACCCGAGGAGCTTGTTTCTCCTGCCTCAGAAGCATCTCCTGATGTGGTCCCGACACAGGAGAATCTTGCTCCTGAACCCGAGGAGCTTGTTTCTCCAGTCTCAGAACCATCTCCTGACGTGGTTCCGACTAGTAGTGGTTCATGGCGTCATGGTGCCAAACGCCTACTTAAAATAGGTTTAGGTGTTGCCGCAGTAGGCCTTATTATAGCTGCAGCTTACTGGGGCTTTTCAATGCTTAACAGTGATTGCCTATTTAACTATGGCCTCCTTGAGCCATATTGCCACCTTGGTGATCGATTAGTTCC
>NC_141350.1:0-30492 GCF_057382095.1 Aulonocara sp. 'chitande type north' Nkhata Bay | reverse complement strand
TACTGTTATTAAATTAAATAAAGAGGCAAACCTCTGAATCAACATTAAGATTTAAGAGATGGCTAGACCGTGGTAGAAAACTGAGAACAGGTCACAGTTTTTTGGCTTTTTTAGGTTGTAATTTGTACTCACGCTGCTGCTTGGCTAAAGTGGCAGCTAACAGAAAAGGAAATGCTGGAAACAGGCTGAAGATGAGTCGGGGAATCTGTCATAGAGCAAGAATATGTCTACAATTCTAAGATGATCTGTCCCACTGGAGGTCAAACACAGTTCGTCTCATTCACAGGAGGTTTAGGCTGAGTTCTGATCTTTCTTGCTCAAGCCATTTTTACTCTGTGGTAATCCATCAGTATGGTCTGTGTGGTTGCAGGATTTAGCTGGTGGGCTTAGTGGTTTATATTCACTGTGAGGTATGAATACACATGTGACGTGACACACAGCACAACACATGGCACACTCTGTTAGGTCTGCGCTTCCACAGGCCCCGCTAATTTAGAAACTTATTCTCATTCACGAAAGCAAGGAAACAAAACGGAACCAGGTTTTACTTGCTAACAAGGGAAGGCTGTACTGACTGACATCCTCTCTAGGTTATCCAAGCTGTATTTGTGCCTATTGTAGTCCAGGATTGCTTCTTGCTTCCAGGCTTCCTCTATTGCCCATCACTGACTGCTGGTTCCCTGTGTGTTGTGCTCAAATGAAGCACATTCCTCCGTTGCTTTGGCATGTGGGAAATTGTCATAGTAGTGCTCCTGAACCTGAGGAGCTTGTTTCTCCAGTCTCAGAACCATCTACTGATGTGGTCCCGACACAGGAGAATCTTGGTCCTCAACGTGAAGAGCTTGACTCTCCTGTCTCAGAGTCCTGCAGGTTTTAGATGTGTCCTTGAACCAACACAGCTGATTCAAATGGCTAAATTACCTCCTCAACATGTCTTGAAGTTCTCCAGGGGGCTGGTAATGAACTAATCATTTGATTCAGGTGTGTTGACCCAGGGTGAGATCTAAAGCCTGCAGGACACCGGCCCTCGAAGCCTGGCGTTGCCTACCCCTGATATAGACAGTGCTTGAAGCAGTTATGACCTTCTTGTAGTGATGGCCAAATGAAGCTTTCCGAAGCACTGAAGCTTGTATTGAAAAACGGTTCATTACTCGAAGCTTTTCAACACAGTCCTCTCCGGTGACATCTGGTGGTGAAAATTTTGAAGAGCAGCTTGAATCTGCAAAATAAAACGGACTGCTCAATCATCGCTGCTCACTCAAGAGTGGAGTTCTCTCTGATATTGGGCCACCGTTCCGTTGCTTTGAACATGTAATTGGTTTTGTTTTCTCGATTGGGGGGCTGAAAAAAATGTAATGCGTATTTGCGTAATACATTTTGATCAATAAACTTTCCCTATTTAAACATGCACTATGGTGTGGCCTTTCTTTGCTCATAACTCCTTGATGTTGGTAAATACAATAAGTGAGCAATATATATAATATACATATGAGAATGCACAGCACATTATGGAGTATGCCCCTGCTGTGAAGTCCTGCCTCCATCTACTTGTCGTTTAATCACTGGACAGCTGGACAGGTTCATACAAAATATTAGATGAGGCCAATTGTCCTATACATATTTTTGACCTAGGGGTGGGATTGATTGTGAACTGGAAAGGGAAAATGCTTAGGGAGCTGAGTACGGCTGCATCGTCACTGATTTGTAGAATCATTTTTGATTCGATACAGGATCCGATTCAATTTGATTGGAATCTGGAAAGTTTTGCCTCAGTCAGAAATATTACAATTCTGATCATTTAACAGTATATATCCATAATTTCGTATCTATTAAAAGAAAGCTGACACATGTGAGACTTAATTAGAGATGTAAACAGAGAGTTATGAAACCTGCAGCTGCAGAAGCCAGCGGAAAAAAAGAGAGGCAAACACAGCGCGGACCCGACGACGCACCAAAATCTGACTCTGACGCGTCGGGTCCGCGCTCTGTGTTCACGTTTGTATGCAGAATCCGTAAACCTGCTCCCAGTTACTGTGTTAGCTGTATGGTGTTTGACGACATGTTGTGAGGTTTAACCTGAGATGCTGGCGTTTCAGGCATAATAACGTTAATTTACAAATCGACACGGGATTTTAATGAATCAATATCACTTTATTCAATTTAGCATGGATTGTAATCAGAAAGGCGATAATCAAAACCCACCCCTAATCAAGAACTTGCAAAGTAAAAACATGCTCAATGTAAGGTAGCCCTTTTGTTATTTACATTTAAAAAGAGGATTAGTGTTACTGTGCGCTGGCTGAGTCTGTTTCTTTTCTTAGAAATAGTTTCTCCTGCCCTGGAGAAAATCCACTTGCATGGAACAGAAGAGGCTGTGGAGTGCAGGAACTACACTGCAAGCTGGTAGATATGCAGGTATTCCTGGGTCCTGCAGACTATCACCTAAAAACAATAAACAAAATGATTTTCTAAACTGTGTAGCAATGTAATGTACGTATAGTGTCAAATACATTTTTGTAGTCTTCATTAGCTTTAATTCACATGGAAGTGTTCCTGAAGTCATATGCTGTAATGATATTTACATTATGAAAACATGATTTTGGACATTTCAAGTTTTTCACTTCGGCAGATAAAATGAATTGAGCAAAATCAACTCAAAATATTCCCACACGCCAGAATGTCCTCTCTTCCTCGCTGGCTCCATATCTGTCAGTGGAATGATCACCTCTTCGCTCTCTGTCACCATCAACACACTCCACGAATCCCGTGGATGATTCACTTCCTTATATCCGTTTGAATCAGGTACCGAAGCAGTTACGTGCGTAATGAAGCTTCGGACGTCACTGGTCACGTGACTTTTGCCAAACGAAGCAAGCCTCGACACAGTGCTTCTGAACCAGTGTGTTGTTTTTTTCGACACACGCTCCGGAGCGTCAGCTTCAAGCGGGCCATCACTACCTTCTTGCCATATTGGCAGAATAAATGACCTGGAAGCTGTTGCACTGTCTGCACCTGTAAACTCCAGGACACGTTTACAAACAATTTTCGTTGTTAATTGCGCTGCAGCTGCAGGTTAGGGTGGAGTTACTGTATGTGTGTGTGTTTACAAGTAGTTTTAAACCTTGTGATCCACAAAACAGCATAACAGTAAAAGAAGAATTGACTGCGTTACAGTCAGTGCGGGAGCGGCGGCTTTGCTCGTGCGCGATTCATTTGCAGTTTGGACGCACGTGAACATCTCCTGCCCTGACAGCGGCTGGAGGAGGACTATCCTCCGCCTGTGAGCGCTTTGGCACGAGCGAGGTGCCCACGGCAGCACCCGCTGCTTGTTGAGAGTAAGAGCAACAAGCGCTTTCACGTCAAAAGTCGTCATAAATAAGCCTCCAATAACACCAGAAAAAGCCGCCAGATTTGTCGCAAGTCGCTTTTTAGAAAAAAAAAAAAACGACGCTAAGGGGGGTTTGAAAACTCCCTAAATATAGCGACAAAATCGCTAAGTTGGAAACACTGTTTGGAGTGTTTTCAGGGTATTTAAAAAAAATTCAAAACAAAACCGTGCGTCACAATGGGTATTCTCTGAGTATGCGCAGAATTACGCACAGCTGTCATGTGATCCTGTGATGAAACAAAGGATCAAAGGCTCAAAGAGCGCTGACGTCAAATTCGCTGCCACAAAAGTCTATAAATAGCCCCTCTTCACCTTTGCAAACACAGTTTTACTTGGAACATTTTCAGAAACAGCGAGTTGTGTTTAGCAAACCAGAAACCTTTCAGAAAGGGACTATTTTAAAGTTAAATAATTAAGCACACGTATTTTTCTTTCGACACGTTGCATTAAGCTTTTAAAGAAATGTCACGAGAAATAGTCAATAATTCACAGTCTGACAGAGCGATTCCAGCGGAATCAAACGAACTATATGGGTTAGTGGAGAGAGAAATATCGTATAGAGACCTTCAAATGAAAATACAAGAACAAATTAGTACGATCCACCGTGATGTCAAGGCAGAGTTAGAGAGACTTGAGCACCAAGTGGGAGAAGCTCACCACAAAATAACAAAAAAAGAAGAGATAATAGAAAAACAGAATAGAGAAATAGATCACAAGACTGAACAAATAATTGAGCTGAAAAAAGAAATATGTGTTCTTCAGCGTCGGGTGAGACAGGCTCTGGATGAAAAACAGTCAAGGGTGGATTCTCTGGAGGCTAAATTGCAGGAACAGGTTAACACCGTTCAAATGATGCACCGTGACTTTCTGGAAAAGGAAGAATATCTCCTTAGACAGAACAGCAGCATTGCTGCTCAGTTGTCACTTATTGAAAGGGAGAGAGACGAACTCAAGAAAACTTTAGAGCCTCTTGAGTACCAAGAACAACAGTCACAGGTGGAATCTCTGGAGGCTCTGCAGCTGGAGAATTTTGCTCCTGAACCTGAGGAGCTTTTTTTTCCTGCCTTGGAACCACCTGTGGTCCTGACACAGGAGAATTTTGCTCCTGAACCCGAGGAGCTTTTTTTTCCTGCCTTGGAACCACCTGTGGTCCTGACACAGGAGAATTTTGCTCCTGAACCCGAGGAGCTTTTTTTTCCTGCTTTGGAACCACCTCCTGACGTGGTTCCGACACAGGAGAATCTTGGTCTTCAACCTGAGGAGCTTGATTCTCCTGTCTCAGAACCATCTCCTGACGTGGCTCCGACTAGTGGTTCATGGCGTCATGGTGCCAAACGCCTACTTAAAATAGGTTTAGGTGTTGCCGCAGTAGGCCTTATTATAGCTGCGGGTTACTGGGGCTTTTCAGTGCTTAACAGTGATTGCCTATTTAACTCTGTCTATGGCCTCGTTGAGCCATATTGCCACCTTGGTGATCGATTAGTCCCTTTTTAAAGACTAGTAATGATGGACTGCTTTTCATCCACAGTCCAGAAAACCATACGTTGTTCATATCAGACAACATAAGCAACATTTAGCTAACTTGTGCTCTCATTTTTCTTTTCTTTTGCCTCTCACCCCCCAACCAGTCGCGACAGATGGCTGCCCCTTCCTGAGCCTGGTTCTGTCAAAGGTTTCTTCCTGTTTAAAGGGAGTTTTTCCTTTCCACCGTGCCTAGTGCTTGCTCACAGGGGATCATTTGATTGTTGGGGTTTAATTTGTTAAAAAACATAACAAATTAGGTGAGGGGTTCACATAATAGAGAGCACAACAAAAACTACAAATTTTTTAAAAATTTGTTAGTTGCAAATCAAAATAAAGACAACAGTTTCTGAAAAACATCTCTTACGGCTCTGTTTATTTGCTTAAATGAACACTTGTATTTTTTGTCATAGAAGAATATACATTGTCTTAAGTATTTAATAATTTTAAATTTAGCCCTGCGCTGCATGAGATAAACTGAGATGAGATAACGTGGAGCCAGTGTGTTACTCACAGAATCACAGATTTACTCACATTTACTGACAGTGGATTGTCTGATTGTTCTGTGGGGTCTTTGCAGTATTCAGCCCCTTCCGGTGACTGTTGTTGTGACTGCAGGTAACATTTGGACAAAAGTCTTATGACTCCATTTTTAGGGTTTAATTAGGTTAAATATTTAACGAGTCAATTCGAGAATTCAAGACATATTTATCACTAAAATGATAGGTGAGAGCAGACGGAGGGGGAGTACATGTTTGTTTCTTCTTTTTACATTTCAGAGAAAACTAATCGGTGTAAGATATAACAACAGACGTCACTCACACATCAGAGTCCTTTTACATATTTTAATAATGGAAAATCTCTATTTTCATTGTTTGTTAAGTGCACACACTGCATGAGGTCACATATTTATAAGCATTTTTGGTTTGTTCCACAGTTTTCAGGAACCTGTTCAGTGCATCCCAGATCATGTTCTGTTGCTCTCGAGTGTTCACACAGAGTACACATGCTTAACCTTGACCTTAACAATTAACAGCCTTGTCCCTGATGCTGAAATTTAAAAAAAAAAAAAAAAAGTAAGTTTCATCAATGATATGGTGAAAAAAAATCTGAACTTTATCACCTTTTGATCTGAAAAGTTACTGGTAATATATAACCTAACTTCCCCAGAAGCTGGTAAAGAAGTTGGACTCACTAGGAATAAACACAGCCCACTGCTGTTCACCCTGCTAACACATGACTGATAGAATCCACACAAACTCTGTTCAGGTGACAAATCTTTTCTAGTTTATTTAGCGACTGCTGTGTCTTGTGCTTGTACAAAGACGTGTTCTGTGTTTGAACTGCCTAGGGTAGA
Source organism: Aulonocara sp. 'chitande type north' Nkhata Bay (assembly GCF_057382095.1). NCBI lineage: Eukaryota > Metazoa > Chordata > Actinopteri > Cichliformes > Cichlidae > Aulonocara > Aulonocara sp. 'chitande type north' Nkhata Bay. The sequence goes on along the minus strand of NC_141350.1, from coordinate 24,226 downwards.
GCAAGCTTTGTAAGTCAGTGCAGCCTCACTATGCTGCCCTCACGACACGTGACCATGTGAAGCTAGACAGCTAGCGAACAAAATAGAGGAGATCTTCCTTGGAGTTCTCGATTTGTTTTGTTTTGCTTTTTGTTGTTTTTTGTAAATGTGCATATGTTTCTATATAATGTTAAAGGATTAGTTTGGACCTTTAGAAGTCTGGTTCTGTAAAATAGTGCAGTGTCACCACGCATAATTTAGACTAGTCGCTTGACTGCAGAAACATGACTATGATCTCTTAGAAATTTATAGATATCTAAATTTTGATCATTTGGAGTTAAAGCAGACTTGTAAATATCCAAAGTAACCCTTTGGGTCTTAAAAAAGATGCTTCACCACCATGTATTAAAACACAAATACACACACACAAACGCAAGCCCCGTTTGATTCCTCTTCATTTACCAGGGACACTGTTCTGTACTTCTGCCTGGTTACTGGTTTGGGCTTAGATGCAGCAGGGTATGCATTGCATAATGATGAAGTCTAAATTAACAGTTAGATAAGATAAGATAACTCTTTGTAAATGTTCATTTTTATGCAGTCAAATGGAAAAAAGTGGTCAAAATAGTTTATATTTTACTTGTCATTGGAAAGAGTTTGTGCAATACTGCAGAATGTTATCTAGCACAATTTTGTAAAATACATATTTTACTGATTTGTTTGTGTTTTATTACTTCCATACAATTGTGTTTTGAGGTATTTTTAGAAAAATGAAAGTATTAATTACATTTGAGCAAACAATGAATATTGTAATGAGTGGTAGTGATAAATACAATGTGTATGTAGGTTAAGTTCATTGCTAATAAAAATGAAGTGTAAGATGTTTAACTACATTGCTGTCTGTGTTATTGATGAAGTCCTAAATTATCACCTTTAAAGTGGTTGTGCTAATAACATCATGTGCAGTAAGACAAGCATGGAGAAAAGCTCTGACTGGGAGAGGCTGTGAACAAATGACATAGAATAGAATAATCCTTGAATTGTCCCACAAGGGGAAATTTGGATGTAACAGTAGCAAGAAAGACACATGTACGAACAAACAGTACACAAGACACAGAACTGAAACACACACAATTTTTACATATTTACCTTAAGAACAATGCTTACCAAAAACAAAGTACTGTACTGTTATTAAATTAAATAAAGAGGCAAACCTCTGAATCAACATTAAGATTTAAGAGATGGCTAGACCGTGGTAGAAAACTGAGAACAGGTCACAGTTTTTTGGCTTTTTTAGGTTGTAATTTGTACTCACGCTGCTGCTTGGCTAAAGTGGCAGCTAACAGAAAAGGAAATGCTGGAAACAGGCTGAAGATGAGTCGGGGAATCTGTCATAGAGCAAGAATATGTCTACAATTCTAAGATGATCTGTCCCACTGGAGGTCAAACACAGTTCGTCTCATTCACAGGAGGTTTAGGCTGAGTTCTGATCTTTCTTGCTCAAGCCATTTTTACTCTGTGGTAATCCATCAGTATGGTCTGTGTGGTTGCAGGATTTAGCTGGTGGGCTTAGTGGTTTATATTCACTGTGAGGTATGAATACACATGTGACGTGACACACAGCACAACACATGGCACACTCTGTTAGGTCTGCGCTTCCACAGGCCCCGCTAATTTAGAAACTTATTCTCATTCACGAAAGCAAGGAAACAAAACGGAACCAGGTTTTACTTGCTAACAAGGGAAGGCTGTACTGACTGACATCCTCTCTAGGTTATCCAAGCTGTATTTGTGCCTATTGTAGTCCAGGATTGCTTCTTGCTTCCAGGCTTCCTCTATTGCCCATCACTGACTGCTGGTTCCCTGTGTGTTGTGCTCAAATGAAGCACATTCCTCCGTTGCTTTGGCATGTGGGAAATTGTCATAGTAGTGCTCCTGAACCTGAGGAGCTTGTTTCTCCAGTCTCAGAACCATCTACTGATGTGGTCCCGACACAGGAGAATCTTGGTCCTCAACGTGAAGAGCTTGACTCTCCTGTCTCAGAGTCCTGCAGGTTTTAGATGTGTCCTTGAACCAACACAGCTGATTCAAATGGCTAAATTACCTCCTCAACATGTCTTGAAGTTCTCCAGGGGGCTGGTAATGAACTAATCATTTGATTCAGGTGTGTTGACCCAGGGTGAGATCTAAAGCCTGCAGGACACCGGCCCTCGAAGCCTGGCGTTGCCTACCCCTGATATAGACAGTGCTTGAAGCAGTTATGACCTTCTTGTAGTGATGGCCAAATGAAGCTTTCCGAAGCACTGAAGCTTGTATTGAAAAACGGTTCATTACTCGAAGCTTTTCAACACAGTCCTCTCCGGTGACATCTGGTGGTGAAAATTTTGAAGAGCAGCTTGAATCTGCAAAATAAAACGGACTGCTCAATCATCGCTGCTCACTCAAGAGTGGAGTTCTCTCTGATATTGGGCCACCGTTCCGTTGCTTTGAACATGTAATTGGTTTTGTTTTCTCGATTGGGGGGCTGAAAAAAATGTAATGCGTATTTGCGTAATACATTTTGATCAATAAACTTTCCCTATTTAAACATGCACTATGGTGTGGCCTTTCTTTGCTCATAACTCCTTGATGTTGGTAAATACAATAAGTGAGCAATATATATAATATACATATGAGAATGCACAGCACATTATGGAGTATGCCCCTGCTGTGAAGTCCTGCCTCCATCTACTTGTCGTTTAATCACTGGACAGCTGGACAGGTTCATACAAAATATTAGATGAGGCCAATTGTCCTATACATATTTTTGACCTAGGGGTGGGATTGATTGTGAACTGGAAAGGGAAAATGCTTAGGGAGCTGAGTACGGCTGCATCGTCACTGATTTGTAGAATCATTTTTGATTCGATACAGGATCCGATTCAATTTGATTGGAATCTGGAAAGTTTTGCCTCAGTCAGAAATATTACAATTCTGATCATTTAACAGTATATATCCATAATTTCGTATCTATTAAAAGAAAGCTGACACATGTGAGACTTAATTAGAGATGTAAACAGAGAGTTATGAAACCTGCAGCTGCAGAAGCCAGCGGAAAAAAAGAGAGGCAAACACAGCGCGGACCCGACGACGCACCAAAATCTGACTCTGACGCGTCGGGTCCGCGCTCTGTGTTCACGTTTGTATGCAGAATCCGTAAACCTGCTCCCAGTTACTGTGTTAGCTGTATGGTGTTTGACGACATGTTGTGAGGTTTAACCTGAGATGCTGGCGTTTCAGGCATAATAACGTTAATTTACAAATCGACACGGGATTTTAATGAATCAATATCACTTTATTCAATTTAGCATGGATTGTAATCAGAAAGGCGATAATCAAAACCCACCCCTAATCAAGAACTTGCAAAGTAAAAACATGCTCTATGTCAGGTAGCCCTTTTGTTATTTACATTTAAAAAGAGGATTAGTGTTACTGTGCGCTGGCTGAGTCTGTTTCTTTTCTTAGAAATAGTTTCTCCTGCCCTGGAGAAAATCCACTTGCATGGAACAGAAGAGGCTGTGGAGTGCAGGAACTACACTGCAAGCTGGTAGATATGCAGGTATTCCTGGGTCCTGCAGACTATCACCTAAAAACAATAAACAAAATGATTTTCTAAACTGTGTAGCAATGTAATGTACGTATAGTGTCAAATACATTTTTGTAGTCTTCATTAGCTTTAATTCACATGGAAGTGTTCCTGAAGTCATATGCTGTAATGATATTTACATTATGAAAACATGATTTTGGACATTTCAAGTTTTTCACTTCGGCAGATAAAATGAATTGAGCAAAATCAACTCAAAATATTCCCACACGCCAGAATGTCCTCTCTTCCTCGCTGGCTCCATATCTGTCAGTGGAATGATCACCTCTTCGCTCTCTGTCACCATCAACACACTCCACGAATCCCGTGGATGATTCACTTCCTTATATCCGTTTGAATCAGGTACCGAAGCAGTTACGTGCGTAATGAAGCTTCGGACGTCACTGGTCACGTGACTTTTGCCAAACGAAGCAAGCCTCGACACAGTGCTTCTGAACCAGTGTGTTGTTTTTTTCGACACACGCTCCGGAGCGTCAGCTTCAAGCGGGCCATCACTACCTTCTTGCCATATTGGCAGAATAAATGACCTGGAAGCTGTTGCACTGTCTGCACCTGTAAACTCCAGGACACGTTTACAAACAATTTTCGTTGTTAATTGCGCTGCAGCTGCAGGTTAGGGTGGAGTTACTGTATGTGTGTGTGTTTACAAGTAGTTTTAAACCTTGTGATCCACAAAACAGCATAACAGTAAAAGAAGAATTGACTGCGTTACAGTCAGTGCGGGAGCGGCGGCTTTGCTCGTGCGCGATTCATTTGCAGTTTGGACGCACGTGAACATCTCCTGCCCTGACAGCGGCTGGAGGAGGACTATCCTCCGCCTGTGAGCGCTTTGGCACGAGCGAGGTGCCCACGGCAGCACCCGCTGCTTGTTGAGAGTAAGAGCAACAAGCGCTTTCACGTCAAAAGTCGTCATAAATAAGCCTCCAATAACACCAGAAAAAGCCGCCAGATTTGTCGCAAGTCGCTTTTTAGAAAAAAAAAAAAAACGACGCTAAGGGGGGTTTGAAAACTCCCTAAATATAGCGACAAAATCGCTAAGTTGGAAACACTGTTTGGAGTGTTTTCAGGGTATTTAAAAAAAATTCAAAACAAAACCGTGCGTCACAATGGGTATTCTCTGAGTATGCGCAGAATTACGCACAGCTGTCATGTGATCCTGTGATGAAACAAAGGATCAAAGGCTCAAAGAGCGCTGACGTCAAATTCGCTGCCACAAAAGTCTATAAATAGCCCCTCTTCACCTTTGCAAACACAGTTTTACTTGGAACATTTTCAGAAACAGCGAGTTGTGTTTAGCAAACCAGAAACCTTTCAGAAAGGGACTATTTTAAAGTTAAATAATTAAGCACACGTATTTTTCTTTCGACACGTTGCATTAAGCTTTTAAAGAAATGTCACGAGAAATAGTCAATAATTCACAGTCTGACAGAGCGATTCCAGCGGAATCAAACGAACTATATGGGTTAGTGGAGAGAGAAATATCGTATAGAGACCTTCAAATGAAAATACAAGAACAAATTAGTACGATCCACCGTGATGTCAAGGCAGAGTTAGAGAGACTTGAGCACCAAGTGGGAGAAGCTCACCACAAAATAACAAAAAAAGAAGAGATAATAGAAAAACAGAATAGAGAAATAGATCACAAGACTGAACAAATAATTGAGCTGAAAAAAGAAATATGTGTTCTTCAGCGTCGGGTGAGACAGGCTCTGGATGAAAAACAGTCAAGGGTGGATTCTCTGGAGGCTAAATTGCAGGAACAGGTTAACACCGTTCAAATGATGCACCGTGACTTTCTGGAAAAGGAAGAATATCTCCTTAGACAGAACAGCAGCATTGCTGCTCAGTTGTCACTTATTGAAAGGGAGAGAGACGAACTCAAGAAAACTTTAGAGCCTCTTGAGTACCAAGAACAACAGTCACAGGTGGAATCTCTGGAGGCTCTGCAGCTGGAGAATTTTGCTCCTGAACCTGAGGAGCTTTTTTTTCCTGCCTTGGAACCACCTGTGGTCCTGACACAGGAGAATTTTGCTCCTGAACCCGAGGAGCTTTTTTTTCCTGCCTTGGAACCACCTGTGGTCCTGACACAGGAGAATTTTGCTCCTGAACCCGAGGAGCTTTTTTTTCCTGCTTTGGAACCACCTCCTGACGTGGTTCCGACACAGGAGAATCTTGGTCTTCAACCTGAGGAGCTTGATTCTCCTGTCTCAGAACCATCTCCTGACGTGGCTCCGACTAGTGGTTCATGGCGTCATGGTGCCAAACGCCTACTTAAAATAGGTTTAGGTGTTGCCGCAGTAGGCCTTATTATAGCTGCGGGTTACTGGGGCTTTTCAGTGCTTAACAGTGATTGCCTATTTAACTCTGTCTATGGCCTCGTTGAGCCATATTGCCACCTTGGTGATCGATTAGTCCCTTTTTAAAGACTAGTAATGATGGACTGCTTTTCATCCACAGTCCAGAAAACCATACGTTGTTCATATCAGACAACATAAGCAACATTTAGCTAACTTGTGCTCTCATTTTTCTTTTCTTTTGCCTCTCACCCCCCAACCAGTCGCGACAGATGGCTGCCCCTTCCTGAGCCTGGTTCTGTCAAAGGTTTCTTCCTGTTTAAAGGGAGTTTTTCCTTTCCACCGTGCCTAGTGCTTGCTCACAGGGGATCATTTGATTGTTGGGGTTTAATTTGTTAAAAAACATAACAAATTAGGTGAGGGGTTCACATAATAGAGAGCACAACAAAAACTACAAATTTTTTAAAAATTTGTTAGTTGCAAATCAAAATAAAGACAACAGTTTCTGAAAAACATCTCTTACGGCTCTGTTTATTTGCTTAAATGAACACTTGTATTTTTTGTCATAGAAGAATATACATTGTCTTAAGTATTTAATAATTTTAAATTTAGCCCTGCGCTGCATGAGATAAACTGAGATGAGATAAACACAGACGGCTGTCGAGGCCTGGCGAGGGAAAGTTCCTCTTCAACCTCCAAACTGAACCCAGTTTGTTACTCGCAGCATCGCAAAATTAGACACAGCAATTTCTTAGAGTCTGGTTTAAGTCCTGAAATGACATCTCCTTACCTGTCACGATTCTGGGTCAGTTTGACCCAGTATTTTGAGTTGTTATGTTTTGGTGTGTTTTTGCATTATGGATAGTTTTCTTATTCTCTTGTGGTGCTTTTGTTGGTTATGATGATGATGATTATTAATCTATGTTTTAGTTCTTCTTGTTTAGGGATTAGTTCTTAGGTTTTGTGTTCTCATGTTTTTTGCTGGTTTAGTTCAGTGTCTAGTCTGTCTCTCTCTGTCCGTGTCTTAGTTTAGTGTGTATTGTTTCCTGTTTTATTTTGAAGGATTGTGTCTTATGTCAGTGTGTCCAGCTTCGATCCCCTGACTCGTTAGCCCCAATCTCTCCCAGCTGTGTCTCCCTCCTGTTTTCCATTCCCTGATTACTTCCCTGTGTATATTAGCCCTGTGTTTGCCCTTGCTCAGTGCTGCATCGTACCGTCGGATTATGCCTTTGTGTTTTATACTGTGTTCAGTATTTTCGTGTTCACTACCCTTGTTCAGTTCATGTTTTAATTTCTCCAGCAATAAAGCTGAGGTTTTGAGTTACAATTCTGTGTTTGAGTCCTGCATTTGGATCCTCATCTCCGCCTGCCCGCACACAGAGCCCTGTATTTAAAATCCAACTCTTACCTGAACTCTGCTGCCTTTCTGTCTCTCTCGCTGCTTTGTAACGCACCATCCCCCTTTTGACATTAGATAATGGTACATCAAACCTGCACTGCAGAGAGGTTGGCATGACAGGAAGTCGAGATGATAACGATAGACCAGCCTTCAAACTAAGACGCGTGATGTATAAAAGTCTTTCTACTGAGTAAAGGACAGTTTGAGTTTCCTGCTGGCACCATGCACTGTCTTCACAAGTTTCTTCTTTGTTTTCTACCATGTCTACAAGGCATCAGTGTGAACATCAAATATATCTGATTTATCTTACGGCTGTAAACGGCACACTAACTTTATCATCTTCTTTTTTTTTTTTAATTTACCAGAGTTTTCAACAGGAATTATTCATGGAACAAAAGCTCCGGACAACTCGATACCCTACATGGGATCAGTTCAGAATAACAAGGGTCAACATGTCTGTGGAGAATTCCTCATCACTGAAGACTTTGTGCTCACTGCTGCACACTGTGACCGGTTGTGAGTTAGATTTCCTGTTCATGAAGTTCATCCAAAAACAAACTTTTTCAAACTTGTGTTTATTGATCAGATCACTCTAAGTTATTGATAAGGCAGATGTTATTTCGAGGGAAAATAAAACACAATTAAGTGCAATAGCATCAAATAAAAATGACCTTTGACTTCTGACAGCCGTTGGTTACAGCAATGCTGACATTAACCTGCTTGTGACAATTGCCTAATGAGAAATAAAGATATCAGTTTAAAATTGTTGACATTTTTAATTCCCTCTCAATGATTACTCACACAGTGACCGCACACACTGATCATCCCAAAATAAAGATTGAGAGAAAATGAAATCCATGAAGGATACCAAAACACTGAACATGCTAATGACATCATTGAAAGCAGCATCAGTTTCATGTGATGTATTTGTAGAATAATTATATTTTTAAAAGAGTTTTTACATGAAAATGTGTTTCTATTTTTTACTTCATGTTGTGTCTCCAGTTGTGTGTGAACGTTCGATTAGTTCACAGAGTACAAACAATTCAGCCTCCACGTGCTGAAATAAACCTAAAAGAAAATCAAGTGTTTCTGGTGGCGAACCTGTTGATGAGCCGACGGTGGTGGACATGTCTGTCATCGAACCAAAGGTCTGTAAGAAACACTGGCCTGGTCTTCCTGCCAGTGTTTCCTGTGCAGGTGGATATGGAACAACCAAAGGATTCTGTCAGGTATGTTTTCTGTGATTTCAGTGGAAACTTGTGTTCTGTTGACAAATGTATAAAAAATATATATATATAATCTGACATATTAAAATCCTCACAGGGTGAGGTAATACCAGGATGCTCTGTAGAATCCTGACCACTTTTTCATGGGAATTGATCGGCTGCTGACCGCAAGGCACTGCAGCGGGTGATATAAACAGCCCAATTATTCCACCATTTATACTGGCCTTATCTGTATTTATACATGTAAATGGTAAACGGCAAATGTACTGGTTCTTATAGAGCTACTCTTTCTACTGTTCTTTACACAACTTGTGCATTCACCCATTCGCACAAGCACATTTTTCTAGGTGCTTTCTAAGTAACATTCACACACACTCTGTGTGAATGTCAGAGATGATCTGCTCTACCACCTGAGCTACAGCCACCCCGTGTGTGTTGACAATAAACTGAAATCCTAATCCTAAAATGTGGGTCGTGTTTTGGGTCTGCCACTTGAGGATACACAGAAATAAGCCATGCTGAACAGATTTCCACATCTTTTCATCTCATCACAAATGCCTCCAAGATACCTGAAAAGCTTCTGTTTCATTTTATATGGAGAAATAAAAGCTAATATTTACAAACAGTATTTTGTTTAATGTTAAAAGAATCTGGTGGTTTGGAAGTTTAAAGTTTGAGACATTAAAGTTACACGGTTAACTACTGTAAGGAACAAAAAGACACTGTTAGAAACTCTTTCTTCAAACATATCCTTCATTTGATACATTAAATGATGCATGAATTCTACTAATTCTATTCTACTACATCAGTCATGCGTGATAAGCACTGTTGATGATTCACCAGCAGGATCGTTTTACGCTGAAATCATTTTGAAATCAGGACGGTGTGTGGCCACAAAATAAATGATTCATATCAAATGTGTTAAACCTAAAGTAAGAAGCTCATTTTGGAAATGTGAGGGGGGGGGAGTGGAGACGTTTGACTTCAGATAAAAACAAAGCTCTCAGGAGACTATTCGAATACTGTAACTCTGTGAGTACAGTAATGGAGTATTTTTACTTTGTTACATCATTGATTAACATCATTCAGCCTTTTAATATCATTTATTTAAAAAGACGTTTGTCTGTCTGTGTGCGTGATGCTCTGCGAAGCGTCCTGCATTAGAAACAATGGAAAACTATCCACATCTCTCATTTTCAGCGTCTCGTTTGATTTCTGATGCAGTACGCTCATTTGGCCACACAGCGGCGCTGCTGACTTGTTAAATAGCTCAGCAGAAACATTTCAAATTATTTCATTCAGCATTCGTTTCGTGTCTCACTATGAAAAGGCCTCATGCGTGACCTCATCAGAAGCTCAAATGCCATTACAGCAGCCATAAGTGACGCCCATGTCAGGAGCGACAAGTTTCTGGTCACCTTCTGGTGTGCTGTATACAAAAGCCAGCCGGCCCTCATAGATCCAGTTAAAATTTTTAATTTTATCTTAAAATATCTGAAAAGCTGGAGCTGCTTTTATTTGAACTCATTTATCACAAAAGAGAAAACACATTAATAGAGGAAAGGGGAGGACGAGTCACAGATATCCTCGGTCCTGCTATGTTTTCTGAAGCGTCTCATTCTGTGGCTTGGAGCCACTGCTGGATGAAACACGAGTCGACTTTTCAGGAATGGAAGAGAACCTGCTTTAATTTTGCAGCTGTAACTTGGAGTGTTTTACAACAATTTGTAAGCAGCTCCACAGCGACAGTCGGGCTCCCTGGCTGCATAAAAGTCACTTTTTTTTTGTTGCCTTTTTTAGGTTGTAATTTGTACTCACACTGCTGCTTGGCTAAAGTAGCAGCTAACAGACACACACACACACACACACACACACACACACACACACACACACACACACACACACACACACATTTTGTTGCTGTTTCTCCCTCTCATGTTAACTTTGGGCAGAAAAAACAGGCTATGTGGTCAATCAAATTTAACTTTCAGTTGATAAGGCAAAAAAACTTGAGATAAAATTATCATAATGCAACATTTATTTTATTATGCTGTTAGTGGTTTGTCTTTCAGTGCACCGTTTCCTAGCTGCACTTCCTGCCGGGCTGTAGAAGGTTTGCTATAGAAACTAATAGTGTCAGTTGAATTATGATTATGGTACAAAAATTCCCTTGTCAGAGGAAACTTTCAATAAATCTGACTTTTGTCCAACAAATTACTATTTTTCATCTGCCTCCATCTCACCCTATCTCTAGCATCCTCCCACATCACACCAACCCTCTGTCCTCCTTCATTCACAAACCTCCTCTGAGGTTGTCTTCTTTTACTCCTGCCTGGCAGCTCCATCTTCAACATCCTTTGACAATCCTTCCTCTGCACATGTACAAGCAAGCTCAACTTTGCCTCTCTAACTTCAGACCACCAAAGCACCCAACCTGAGCTGTCTATTTACTTGTACTTTCTTATAATCCTGTTTCTCCGGGTCTCTGATAAACAATAATCATAGCATCTTTAAATCTGTAACCTCCACACACACACAAAGTGGTTATTCATACTTTCATAAGGTGAGAGGAAGAGTACACGCTAGACAGGTCATCAGTCTGTCCGCTGTGAGGCGGCACAAAATCTGAATGCTGCTGAGTTTAGACGTGTGAACTGCTGTGGCTCTAAATGACAGAACACTCATTAAACTTATGAGATGTGTTCTGCACAAGAGTCCTGGTTCAGTGGTGAGGTACACCCACCTCTGACCTCTGTACTGGTGATATATATCACGCCACTACAGTGTAACCTACTATAATAATGCTGTTGACATGTGGTCACTCTACAGGACATGCTCACATAGTTAACAAATATGCATGCTCCTGCTCAGAGGTAAACCAGGACAGCTACATTCCTGGGCAGAGTGAGACCATTAACCTTTTTCCAAAGAACTAAATTTAATCTAGGCCGTTAACTTTTAATTTTAGCATGTTGGTGAATTTTAAAGCACAGAGGCTTTCATTTCTGAGAAAACATTTTCTGCTGTTTGACAGCAGCGGTTTGAAAGCTCAGTACGCTCCCTTGTGTTCAGGGCATAGATCCCTGCCTTTCCCTAGATTTACATTTCACCTTACTTTTGCACAGCCTACTTTATCTACTCAATGAATATAGTGTCTACCCTTCTCTTATCCCCCTTTACACTGAAACAATACATGAGAAACATTTCACTGAGACTCTGGATGGGACCTGATATTAAATTGTATCAAGTATGTGTTGGTTTATAAGCTAAGTTGCATGAAAAATAAAAATTAAAACCACCTGAAGCTGCATCGCTGTATCACTTTAGTAAAAGTTCATGCAAAACTATAGAGAGAGGCTGTGCCCTGAAATGAGGCGCCATCTGGTGGTTAAAAGTGGGTCTCAGGCTCAGAAAGGCCCCTGCAAGATTCTGGGTGGAGGCTGGACCTTTAGACAGACAGGCTGTGTGTGAGTCCTCTGCTGCAGTCCAGTTTGTTTACTCCAACGCTTCACTGGCTGATGAGCTGAACAGGTTTTATGCTCTCTTCCACACTGCAGCAATTAAAACAATTAAAATAACAAACGGCTGCACGTGCTCGGAGTGCACCAGTGAAGACGTTACATTCATCATCACAGAGCATGCCGTGAGGAACACCTTCAGGAGGGTGAACACCAGGAAGGCAGCAGGACCAGATGCAATCCCTGCCTGCGCTGACCAGCTAGCACCGGTGTTCACTGAGATCTTCAACCTTTCCCTGGCCCAAGCAGTGGTTCCCATGTGCTTCAAACAGTCCATCATTGTCCCTGTTCCAAAGAAACAACAGCCCGCTTGCCACAATGACTACCATCCAGTAGCACTGACTTCAATTGTAATGAAGTGTTTTGAAAGACTGATGAGAGATCACATCACTTCTTCACTTCCTGCCACCATCGACTCACTTCAGTTTGCTTACCAGACTAATCGTTCCACAGACGATGCCATATCTCACCTGCTCCACACATCCCTGAGTCACCTGGACACTTGCAGAGGGAATTATGTTAGGATGCTGTTCGTGGACTACAGTTCAACACAATGATTCCCTCTAAGCTTTTTACCAAGTTGACGGATCTAGGACTCAGCACATCACTGTGTCAGTGGATCCTCAACTTCCTCACCGACAGACCCCAATCAGTGAGGGTGGGAAAACAAGTCTCCATCTCACTCAGCACTGGAGTGCCTCAGGGATGTATTTTAAGCCCCCTGCTGTACTCACTGTACACTTATGACTGTGTAGCCACATCAGACACCACCTCCATTGTCAAGTTTGCTGACGAAACTGTTGTTGTGGGCCTGATCTCCGACAGCATCGAGATGGCTTACCTGGAGGAGATTAGGAACCTGGAGACCTGGTGCCAGGAGAATAACCTCCTCCTAAACGTCAGCAAGACTAAGGAGCTGATTGTGGACTTCACTACAAAGCAGGCGAGGAATTACAAGCCCCTCATCATCAGTGGCACGCCAGTGGAGAGAGTGGACAGTTTCCGATACCTGGGTGTCCACATCACTCAGGACCTGCCATGGTCCTGTCACATCAACACCCTGGTTAAGAAAGCCCGTCAACATCTCTTCTTCCTCAGAAGATTTAGAGACTTCCATCTGCCACTGAAGGTGCTTAAGAACTTTTACTCCTGCACCATCGAGAACGTCCTGAAGGGAAACATCTGCACCTGGTTTGGGAACAGCACAGACGAGATCTGCAAAGAGTGGTGCGCTCGGCCGAACGCATCATTCAATCAGAGCTCCCTGACCTGCTGTCCATCTACACCAAGCGGTGCAAGTCCAAAGCTAGGAAGATTATGATGGACCTCTCCCATCCCAACAATGGACTCTTCTCACTGTTGAGGTCTGGGAAGCGCTTCTGCTCCCTTAAGGCCAAAACAGAGAGAATGAGGAGGAGCTTCTTCCCCCAGGCTATTCGGGCCCTGAGCCAGGTGTTGGGCTGGACTCTCACACACACATCACATCACTATAAGACTGGACTCTCACACACATCACATCACCACACGCACTCTGGATTTTCTTCATGCACACTTCCTATAATTTATAATCTCTTTCTGCTATTTGCACATTTTTACTGTAAATTTCTAAGTTAAATCTGTAAATTTTGTAATAACCTGTAAATTGTAAATACTGTAAAACCACAGTCATTTAATGGTCGGGCATTGCGCAGCTACAAGCATTTCACCTCATGTCACACTGTGTATGGTTGTGTGTGTAACAAATAAAATTTGAATTTGATGCACGAGCAGCTGATTACAGGTCAGAACATTGCTGCTTTTCCCATGTAACTGTTTTCACATCGGTTATATGCAGGTTGTTCTGTGGATTTCTGCTCCTTGCAGTGTTCCTCAGTGGACTGAATGGATCAAGGTACAGTGGTATAACCCAAACTCTGCTGATGTTTCCTCCATTTTTGTGTGCATGCGTCAAATGTTTGCATAGCCTCTGTCTGACACTTTCTATAACAGACCAGCTGTAAAGCAGGAGCTGTCAGCTATTCTCAATGAGCTGTGGAGTTTATGTGTAAATCACATGACAGCTGGGATAGACTACACGATCTCTGTTCAGGTGACAAATCTTTTCTAGTTTATTTAGCGCCTGCTATGTCTTGTGCTTGTACAAAGACGTGTTCTGTGTTTGAACTGCCTAGGGTAGAGCAAGCTTTGTAAGTGCAGTGCAGGATCAAGCCTCACAGCCGCTCTTCTCTAATGTTAATGAGAGCAAACTGAGAAATATAACCACTTTCTTTAGTGTGTACTTTCAAACACTCTGAGCTTAAACATTCAGATCGTGTTTGCAGTCATCACTGTAATAATGGGATTTGTGGGCTCGCAGGTTACATGACAATCCTGGACAACTATGAGCGGTCTACATTGGCAATAATTAACAGTATCAATGAATTTTATGCATCTTTGTTGTTGTGCAGTGACAGAAAAACAAAAAAACTCCCTCTCAGCTTGTTCGTGGCCAAAGTGGCCACGTCCTGTTTACGTACACAAAATGCTATCAAATTAGTATATATTAAAACATTTTCCTACTTTCATTGACTTGATTTTTTAAATTAGCACCGGTGCTAGTTATGAAAACCAATATATAATTCAAATTCAGAAATTATACCCTTTGAATATCAGTCAGATTACATATTATTACTACATTTTTGTGGGGGAAATAGCAATAAGGTTCACATTTTTTCATGATGAAACATGTTAGGCTTGTCTAAGTACAAACCTTGCTGGAACAATTGAGACCACCTACTGCAACTAGCAAGAGCAAGATGCAAGGCACCAGAGCTCTTTGTGTGATCTCGTGGACGAGGGAGATGACCGGACCAAGCGCTGTTCCTGCCGCTTCCCCAGGCACTCTTGGTCAGTTCCCCTGTAGCACTGCCTTTTATTGTGGTTACATGAATATGCACAGTTTCATTAACATTTGGCATCTTAAACAAGCATATGTGTGAACAAATCTTTGGAGAAAAGAGCCAGCAGCTAGTTTTCCTTCAACAACTCGAGGTGCTAACATCCTCTCTAGGTTATCCAAGCTGTATTTGTGCCTATTGTAGTCCAGGATTGCTTCTTGCTTCCAGGCTTCCTCTATTGCCCATCACTGACTGCTGGTTCCCTGTGTGTTGTGCTCAAATGAAGCACATTCCTCCGTTGCTTTGGCATGTGGGAAATTGTCATAGTAGTGCTCCTGAACCTGAGGAGCTTGTTTCTCCAGTCTCAGAACCATCTACTGATGTGGTCCCGACACAGGAGAATCTTGGTCCTCAACGTGAAGAGCTTGATTCTCCTGTCTCAGAGTCCTGCAGGTTTTAGATGTGTCCTTGAACCAACACAGCTGATTCAAATGGCTAAATTATCTCCTCAACATGTCTTGAAGTTCTCCAGGGGGCTGGTAATGAACTAATCATTTGATTCAGGTGTGTTGACCCAGGGTGAGATCTAAAACCCGCAGGACACCTATGGGCTCAAAATGTGGTCATAAATATTTTGTACTTGTAAAAAAGATTTGTACTTGTAAAAAAGATTTGTATGTGTAAAAAAAATTTGTGCGTGCGTAAAAAAAGATTTGTATGTGTAAAAAAGATTTGTGCGTGCGTAAAAAAGATTTGTATGTGTGAAAAAGATTTGTGCGTGCGTAAAAAAGATTTGTATGTGTGAAAAAGATTTGTGCGTGTGTGAAAAAGATTTGTGTGTGGACTTAGAAAAAAAAACCCTGCAAGTTACAAGTACGAATTTTGACCCTATTTTTCTTCCTTTAAGCTGATTGGTCAATGTCATGTCAATCACAAATTAAACAATCCAATCAGAGAACAGATGGGTTTGGCTGTCGGGGGGATGCTTTACGGACCTTCAGGTCCTGGAAGGGTTGCAGATTGAAGATGGAGGACAGCGGTGCCGCTTCTGCGGCGCAGGTAAGCTTTAGTTTATGGTTTACTGGAACAAGCTAATTGTCCAGACATATATTTTTGAATATCATGTTCGTTTACTACACTGTAATTTTTCACGGTGCCAAAAGATAGCTTAAAAAGGGCTCTCAACATTAGCCCTAGTGTTGCATGTGTTTAAATAGTCTCCTGTGTGGCACGGTCTGTCTGCTTAAACATCAGCATCGTGGAGAATTATGTGTTTGGATTTAAGTGTAATCCCGATGAGATGTCGTTTTGGTAATAATTGGAACTGAAATGCTCTGACTTGACCTTAGCACTGGTCCCAGGTCACCCCCGAGTTTGTGTTAGAGTAATACTACAGTAATTACAGTATACAACAACTTTCAGCAGCTACTGAAAGTTAGGGGACCTAGCTTAACTTTCAGTAGCTGCTAACGCATTAACGAGCAAACTGCGCTAACGTGTTATGCTGCCCTAACGGAAAATCGGTTAATGTCATTTTAAGGAGATTACTGCTGACAGCAAAAATATATGTGTGTGTATAAAGTATCTGATTTCAGTTTTCTTCTACTACTGTAATTATGGCTTAACAAGCTTCCTGAGTGAGCGTTTTGGGATTTATGACAGCTTATACAGGGCTCTAGAGTGCGACCAATTTGGTCGCAAATGCGACCAAATTTTTCAGTGGTGCGACTAAAAATAAATATTTGGTCGCACAGGTGCGACCAACTGTTCCGGTAACAAAAAAAAAAATCTCTGTAACTCTCCGTGTGGTCAACAACAGACACACATTATGCCCCTATCGTGGACTAAACCAATCAGAGATAGTCAGGGGCGGGACCTCTCTGATTGGCCGTGGTCCAGTTGAAAGTGCAGGTGGAAGAGAGAGGTGAGTAGCTTGAATAAAGCGATATCAATTCATTAACGGATTCCACACAAAGACCTAAACACGGAGCGGACCCAACACATCAGAATCAGCTTCGTCTTTCTCGGCTTTCTCACCCGACGGCCTGAACACGGACACGCTGTCGGAGCTTAGCGATTCTTCGGGTCCGCGCTGTGTTTACGTCTTTTTGCGCTGATTCTGAGCTGCAGGTTTTGCCTCTCTCCAACCAAAATTCACCGAGCCTGCAGCAAAAGAAGCAGCAAACTGCGCTTCACATTTGATCAATGTCGTCATGAATTCCCTCTGACTTTTGCTGTTTTGCTTCCACCACGATAAAAATCACACTTCCTGCACAGCTCTCTCTCTCTCTGTACTTCAGGAACAGTTTCCCGTCTCAAATCTGTTTTCTGCATTATTCATTCGCTTATTACCCACCAGTCTAGCGTTGTTTACAGCGCTTTTTCTTTTTTCACTTAAATGACCTCGGACAAGAAAGCCTAATTTCTGCTGTTCAATACTGAAGAAATTTAAATTTCTTAAAATTATGCAAAATTGCAGAATATTTTTAAGGTTATCTGCTATAAAAAGCCAGACCAGGAAAATCTCCTTCATGTTTTCCTGTGTTTTATTCTCAGTTACTTTCACACAAAGGCATCTGCTGTGATTTTCACAATTCTGATGAAGTCTCATGTGTATCAGTACTGATAAATGATCAGAATTATAATATTTCTGACTGTCTGAGGCTAAATTGAATCAAATCAGGACTTTGAGAACCAGAATTGAATGGATTATAGAAATCAGTGATGATACTCAGCCCTAGTGAGCAGCCTAGGCCTGAGAGAAGTGGATGTACTGTAGCTGTGGGTAATAAGAAAAGATGAAAAGAACTATTGATAACTTTTTTGTTAAGTTAAGGCCTGATCTGTCTGAAATTCATAGCCAGTGCTCTGACACGGTGCCATCAATATTTGAATGCTGAAAAAGCACAGTGTATCCAGAAAACACATTATATGCTGCAGTAAATGCACTGCCCAAGTGTCCCCTCTCCCCACGGCCTTTCAGCAGCAGACAGCAGCAAACAGGTCGTCAGAGGAGGCCAAGATGATGATTAAGTTTTTAACATTTTCTACAATATTGACAAAGCACTTTAAGCACAAGTTTGTTAGTTAATAATTTAGAAATTAATATTGTCTGTATGGACTTCCCCCCCCAAAGAAAGTGCACATGTAAAACTGCGGTGTTAAGCGATGCGGTTGAAAAATTTGAGTGCGCCTAACTTTTGTGCCGGTACGCCTAAATTTTTAAAGTTAGGCGTACCGGTGCGCCCATGTCAAAAAGTTAGTCTAGAGCCCTGTTATAGGCAGTGACATTGAGAAGTACTCTGTTATACAGTACCAGATTGACCAAGAATGCTTCTGTAGTTAACTGTAGTGCAGTGTCTGTCTGGTGTCAGTAAGCTAATGTCTGTTGATATTTTCTTTTGCTGGATGTGTCCTGTTCAAAAATTTAAGAAGGAATTCAGGAGAAAATGATTTAAAAAGATTGGATTTGCTTCAGCAGTTGAAATTACAAGTTTATAGTGCCAGCCTTTTGTGTGAACCAGCTTCCCAAAAAGGATAATGCTGAAACGGGCTTTACAGCTTATATACTGTGACAATAAAAACATATGCTGATTCTAAGGCCCAGTTCACGGCATCTTGTTCAGCCTCCCTAATCCAGAGACTAATCTAACCATTAACGTGTGTTTGTAAGCATACTGCAAAAAACCCCTCTGCACTCTATGTGTACCTGCAATATTTCGAATACAGCGCTGAATGACATTCTCAACCTTCAAACATGGAGTGCCAACATGCTTATGAGCACATTTGCGTTGTGTACATCTTTAAAAAAAAAATGAAACAGCCTTACTTAATAATTTTGTAAAGTAAACTTTCAACCCTAACAGATGTCACATGTGTTTAGGGACTTTTAAAGTCTTTCTGCATCGGGTTATGTGTTTTGAAGTGTGCTATACTAAATTTGTGGGTCATCTGTGTCATCATGGGAACATCCACAGGGTACTTCAGAGAGAGAAATAGTAGAGTGTATGATACATCCATAGAGAAACGTGTAAATCTTTGAAAATTGCCTGATTGTTTTACTTAACAGGTGACTGTAAATCAAGTGGACCTTGGTCGATCTCCCTCCAGAACAGAGAACCTGGGATGTTCCTGTGACTCTTTGGTGGGTTCATTTTTTTCATTATTAAAGTAAAGTTGTTTGAATTTTTTGAATACAGCAAGGTGGCACAGGATAAAACATATTTAAAAATAATTTTTAATGCAATTCAGTTTCTTTACTGTATTACAAAGTTAATCAAAATAAAAAGATTTCATGAGAATATTATTTGGTTTTATTGAGTTTTACGCAGTTTGACATTTCATTGTTCCTTCAATACACTTCATATGATATTAGTAATTGAATAATTTTTTTCTTCTTTCAGGTGGCTTTAGGAAGACATGTTTTCCAAAACCTTCAAAATAGGCTGGTGCAGTCCTACCAACAGCAGCCCTTGGACCTTGATCATATTGAGTTCCTCTGCGTGAACGCATCAACTCTAGTCTGTTCTCTTTCTGCTCATATTAATGTTCCATCAGTGGTAGGTTTATTTGATTTAGTTTTGGTTATCTTTAAAAATCGTTTCAATATATGCCATTCTTATGTATCTTATAATGTTAATTTTACAGTGTAGTAATTATGCTATACAAATGCACCTGTCATCCATTGCCTTGTTAAATCCAAGATGAAATTTTGTTCTGTGTTTCAATATAAAGATTGGGTATAAGAATAATGATAGTAAGATGGTAAAACTGAATTCCAGGATTTCATCCAACTAAATATTTTAATGCAACCATTTTTTAGGTGGTTGAAGCTCTTCACCACCTCATCTGCCTCATCCATTCCGATATGGATACAAGAAGGTCTGCCATTGTTGTTGACAGCTCAGCTGGTGAACGGGGGAGGCCAAAGCTCTATGTTTCCAAAGACCACCTCAAAGATCTAATAAAGATGGACCTCTCCGTTCCTTGTATCTCCAAGCTTTTGGGCATATCGCAGGAAACAGTCCGACGAAGAATGGAAGAGTGGGGCCTCTCAATAACGGCAACCTACAGCTCACTATCAGATGATGAAATTGACAACTTAATTGCAGCCATAAAACAGGAATCAAAAAATCTGGGTTAGTTATTCATGTGAAAAATAATGCTTGTAATAAGGCTATTTTATTTTTCTTGCTAGCAACCGTTCATATTTACATGAATAACACTAGCTGAATGTCATGATTAGTTAGTAGTTTGATTTACTGTACTATAAGTGCCTTCCAATGTGCAGTTGTGATTCTTTCACTATGGAATGTCTTTTTAGGCTACAGAATGGTTAAAGGATGCCTCAGGGCACTGGGCCACAGGGTGCAGTGGAACAGAGTATGGGATTCCATGCGTCGTGTTGACAGCGCTGGAATCCTTGAAAGGATGGCAAATCTTGGATGTGTTGTCAGAAGGACATACAGTGTTCCTGGTCCTCTGTCACTACTCCACATTGACACCAACCATAAGTTAATTAGGTAAGTTTAACATAACTCAATAGTCATAGGGCACATTTGGGCCCATTACTATTTAACTCATTCATGCATATGCAAACACTGTATTTTACATTACGCCATCACTTTACCGCCAAGTTAGCAGTTTTATATATATATATATATATATATATATATATATATATATTTAGTGTTTATATATCATATTTGATTATTGGTGAAAAATGCAATTAATTAATTATACTCAGTGGCTGAAGTCTTAGGGGCTGTGTCTTTGTCTCTTTACAGATATGGACTTGTGATGTTTGGTGGTGTTGATGGCTTCTCAAGGAAGGTTTGCATTCTTCACTAAAATAGCAGAAAATGTGATGCTAGTACTAGTACTTCCATAATGTCTCTTTATTTTCAGATCTTGTACTTGAAAGCAGCTAACAACAACAAGGCTTCTACAGCACTGATGTTCTTCCTTGAGGCTGTACAGAAGCATGGATTTCCATTGAGGTATAATGCAAAAACTTGCTGTTCACATTAGAGCATAGAGGCTTAAATCAGTCTCACTTATATTTTGAATACACATTCGTGCCTGACACACATGCTTGCTGTCTGGAAATGATTGAATTTTCCTATCATTTGTATTATATTTTCAGAGAAATACTACAATAATAATAATAATAATAATAATAACACGTTTTATAACACCTTAAGGTTATCTTACAATAGCAACAATACAATATATTGAAACATTGCAAATAAAATGTAGACATAAGTTAAAGAAGAGAAAAGCAAGCATGACAGTATAAAAGCTAATCAAGTTAAAATGGACTAATACAGAATCAGGTGTATGCAATTCTGAATAGATGGGTTTTGAGACGTGACTTAAAAGTGGTGAAAGTGTTTGTTGTCCGGAGATCTGGTGGAGGTACATCCAAAGTCTTGGGGCAGAACAACTAAAGGCTCTGAGTCCCATTGTAGTTAGGCAAGCATGTGGAACAGACAGAAGGGAAGCTGAAAAAGAGCGAAGTGTATGAGGGGGCGAGTACCAATGTAGTACAAATGTAGAAGATCAGATAAATATGGACGAATATGTCAAATCAGTGTCAGCTGTTTCCCATGTGTTTTCATTTTCTCTAATCACACTTGTGTGTATTTAGTCTGTGTGTTTCTGTTCATTCTTTGTCATGTTGTCTGTTGTCGTTTGTGCCATGTTTCCATGCGTCTCTGCTTCTATGCTCCAGGTTTCAGGTATCTTTGTATCCACGGCGAGTTTCAAATATTTACAAATATAGCTCTGCATAAGAGCTCAAAGAGCCCTAAAAATATTATACAGTTGAATGTAAAACATTCACATTTTTCTTTAAATGATTAACTTTAAAATATTGCTAAACTGTGATACTCTGCAATTTCTGTGTCCTTTGTTTTTCATATTTCTAGAGTGAGGGGAGACCAAGGAGTTGAGAATGTTGACATTGCTCGATACATGTTTGAAGTTCGGGGCTGTGGTAGAGGAAGCTTTATGTCTGGCAAAAGCGTGCATAACCAAAGGTATTCCTAATTTACAACAAAAACATATTTTTGATTGCCAGGTGTAGTATTCTGGCGTTAATTATTGAATGTGTTATTAACAAAATTACGTTTAAAATTTTTGTTTTGTTTTAAAGGATAGAGCGCCTGTGGCGAGACGTTTGGAATGTTGTCACCAACATCTACTACGATCTTCTTCACAGACTTGAGGAAGACAGACTGTTGGATCCAACAAACTGTACTGACCTTTTTTGTGCACAGTATGTGTTTTTGCCACGAATCCAAGCAGATTTGGAGACGTTTATTGAAGGCTGGAACAATCACTCTCTTAGGACAGAGCGGAACTACACCCCAAACCAACTATGGGAGATTGGAAAGACTCAGAATCCAGTCAATCCTCCTGAAAGTATTGTGGTATGATTACACATCTCTAAATTATTCAAATTGCTTTTTTGAAAAAAAAAATATATGTATATCATTGACAAAATTAATAAAGCATGTATTTTAAAGACTTCCTGAATTGATGGCGTCTAATTTCAGGCAGAGTATCCAGATGTGGACATTGCAGACTTGGACCAAACTGGTATTCACCTTCCAGAACTTGTGTCTCCACTTGACAGTGAGGATTTGGAAAGAGTGAGACACCTTTTCAATCCCATGGAACCCTCTATGTCCTATGGGGCTGACATTTACAGTTCCCTTCTCCAGTATGTGGAAGGCATTCTTGAGAACAGGCAGGATTTATAGCTTTATCTAGTGATAGTTGAAAATAATATGCCCTAACAGATGTTTACATTATGTTGAATTATCAGTTTTTGTATCTGAGGACAGTTACTAAAAGTCTGCATCAATATTTATTTTCAGTTTTTAATGTTAATGCATTTTGTGTTTGATGAGTTTACTAAACCATATTTTCCTGATAATCTGTCAGTTAATGCAAAGGTAACATGATAAATGCTTTCTGTTCTCATGTAAGTCCTTTGTTTAATAATAGCTTCAATAAAATTTTGTTTAGGTGCCATCATGCCTATTCTTGCTGATTTATATTTTTATTTCATTTTAAAGGCAAGATTCAATTAATATACTTTATTTACAGTCTGACAAGATTTCTTTTTCTTAACTGTGATGGAGTCTAGAATGTAACTTGTATTTAAGTCCAATAACTGCTGCTCCAAATCCATGTCCTTAACAAATTCTGGATTTCAATTTGGGGTGTTCAAGCATATTTCCTTTGATTTACAAAATGATTTCAAACAACCTCAAAAATAATCCGGAAAATTATCATCCAATTTTCATAGCCCAAAACTTGACTTTATTGATAACAGCTTGAAAGTGACAAAAACTCTCATGACTGTAGAACTGTAATGTTTTGATGTGTGTTAGCTGTCCTGCATGTGGTAATTAAATAGCTTGACCACAGCTGACAGTGTGGCAGATTTTTATTAACATTATATTCAACATCATTGGACTGTGTGTAACATTTAATACAGCTTTGGTATTAATCGTGTAATCCAGGAAACTTCTTCAAACAAAGAGATGATGTAAATCGGATGCATGACAATGACTGAAACCTAAATAACACAATCATTAGTTCCTTAACTTCAAATATAAATGTTAATGGTGGGAACTGTAACTTTAATTTTTATATTTAAACTCGCATAACAATATTCACAAAAAATCAATAAGCCTAAGTAACAGTGAAACTTTTGGCTATGTAAAACATTTTTCAAGCATGGTTTAGCAAGTTTATTCGACATCCAGTGTCTACAAATTGCTTTTAAATAAGGCCGAAACCTGTGGCACAAGTTGCAATGCAATCATCAACATGTTTGGAAAAGACATTGTACTCGTGGAAGTGCCCAGGCACACGCAACGTTCCAAAACATGTAGAGGATATGAGGTAGTCTGCTTCGACTACTTCAACCTTCATGGTACCAGTCGGAATTTCCCACCCGACCCAAAACCTCATCAGCTGGCTGAGCTGGAATGGAGTGGCTGTAAAAATAATCAATGCATTAGAAATTAAATTAGATTCAAATTTTGAATCACAATGCAATTACACTCGCCTGTTTCAATGTAGGTCTTCAGAAATCCCACTGTTTGCATTTGGATGCTTTGTGGGTAAGGTGGATCATCATCGTCTTCATCATCGCCCTCATCTCCTGGCCAAACAATGTGGCTAAGAACAGCCTAAAATGAGATTTCAGAGACACACTTAAGAATGCAACTGCCTTAAATACAGTTTTTTTACATGTTAAATTTGCGAAGG
>NC_141349.1:45264532-45304482 GCF_057382095.1 Aulonocara sp. 'chitande type north' Nkhata Bay | reverse complement strand
TGTACTTCTATAGTGCTTCGTTTCTTTCTTTGACCTTGGCTAAATCCCTGCTGGTTGCGCACTAAGGATCAGAAAGCTTTTGGACATATGAGACATCACTAGAACGACTTTATTTAATAATCGACTCTTTCGTGAGAGCTATTCATTCTTCTTTGTTTTGGAGTAACACAACACCGAGGTGAATAAATAAGAAGACACATGGGACACAGACAGTGGCTATAGCTTTCTTGGCAAATTGGTAGCTAAATGAAAGTCAAAACAACATAATTGTAGTAGAAAGGCTATAAATATGCTTGATAAAAATTCTGACACTAGTCATTGTGTGAATATATCCTGCACAGAATTGGAAAGTAAAGTATATGCTGTAGTGGGTATTAAATTATCTTTTTGAGGTTCACACTGCAGTTTTTCATCTTCAGGAATGCCTTGACTGACACAGACACAAAGCACACGCAGTCCCAAACCACAGCTTGATACAAGACAAAGAATGTGAGCTGTTAATGCTGTGACAAGGCAATAAGACCATTACCATTCTCAGGCTTCCAGCTTTATTTTCAGCTTAACTCCAAGTTTATCTTGTACAAGACTTTTCACTTAGGAAAGACTTTTAACAAGAAGCGGGGGCCATTTCAAGGAAAATGTGAGGAAAATGAATTTGTTTTGCTTCTATCATGCAGTTAGATGGGAAGAAAAGTAACGTCAATGGAGCTTGAGTGAAGTCCTTGTCAAAAAGCAAAGTTCAGTAGGTTTCTGCATTTTGAAACACCTAATCTGCGTTCTAATCATACAGATTTCTTGAAGTATTTTAGCATTTGAATTGCCATGCAAATGATTAACGTGGTGACATTTCTGCAGGCAAACAATGCGAACATTTCAGAGATAAGGCTCCAGACCGCAGACTGTTGCACTGAATTTCAAAATCTCTTTATATGCACGCAGACACTCCAAAAATATTTGAGCGTCTTATAAATGTTAATTCTTACTTCGTCGAGGAGTGAGAGACAGGAGGAGGGAAGAGAGGCTGCAAACTGCAGAGAAGTAAAGGTGTTAATTACGACAGAGATGAGAACAAGGAAGGAGGAAGGAAAGGCAATGAGGGAGGAGATGCACATACTGCAACAAATGAGAGCAAAATGAAAGAAGAGCCAGATGAAGAATAGTTAAAGGACGAAAATAGATGTAATTGGAAAGTAGGGGTGAAGTCAGAAAATGGAAGGGAGAATAGAAAACATAATCAAAGCATGGCAAGTGTGCCTATAGGTCTACTAAATTAGTAAAGAGTGAAAGAGAGAGACAGATGATGTTATAATCAGTGGAAGACAGCGAGCAGGAAAAACAAAACCATTTATGAACTCAATATGAAGAGATTAAAGCCAGAGAAAAGAAAAAAATCATATGAGATGGAGAGCGGCACTGCCCCTCTGGCAGCAGAGCCATGTCTTCCCGTCTCATTAGCTGTAGCTCTGTTGCTTAGGGGACCAAGTGGGCTGACTATCGCCACAACAATGGTTACCATTCCCGGCGGCAACAAATGCTGATTTTAATTAGAGCCGACCTCTTTGTCACTCTACCAGACAGACACACACACATCGACTGACCAGAAGAACTTGCTGGGATATTGAAGCAAGCATGCAGTTGTCCTCTCAAACAGCCCGCCTGTGTCTTCTGAGGAACAAATAACAGCGAGACAGAGAGGAGGAGAGACAGATGAGCAGACAGCTGGTGGAGTGAGTCTGGGACAGGAGGGAGAGGAACTTGGATGGGCCCTGCACAACAGGACTGGTGAAGCCTTAGGCGTCCTGCTGTAGGACACTTTCATGCACTCAGTGTTTTATGTAATCAGGCAGCGTGCTGACTGGAGTGCAGTCGAACACAGCGAAACACAGTAGCAGACAGGTGTCCTTGACAGAGCTGCCCCAGGGGACCAGAGGGAGTCTTTTTTCTCCCACCGTGATATGACAAGAGACTAAAGCAGCAGACATTGTTCATACATAGCTGAGGCCACGGTATGCACAGGAAAGAAGAAAGCTGCTAGACGGTCCGTGTAATGTTTAAGATGCTTAAAAGAATAAGATGTGTCATCGCAAGTAATCACTGCTGTGTCAAAGCCTGAAAATGGCACCATCAAAAAGTTGTGGGCACCTTGCTTCTAATCCAGTTTTATATTTGCAAAAAAATTTTCACAGTCAATAAAGGTTTATTTAAATTTATTTACTTGTTTAATATGTAACAAAATGCTACATGGTACATGTCCATATGGTCTATGGTACACATTTCAGGTGATGCCAGTCTTGAGCTCAGTATTAAGCGATACGCTTTTTGTTCATTTTGGTTTTAGCTATCTCACTGACTAAATGGCCCACTACAAACAAAAAGCACAACATTATGCTTATTATTTGATTCAATAAAGCTATTGGTAATATTATCAAAAAACAAAGGGAAGGAAGGGAATATCTGCATAATAGAATCCAAGTCGCTCCCTATCAGAGATATGAACAATGGTAGCTGCTCTTTATTTGATTAACTGATTCCTCTTGACCCAACTCACATGCCAAAAATTACAGTGGACACTGTCCCGAAAGCTCTTAAAAACACACAGATTTTGTTTCAAATGTAATTAAGACAAAGAAGCTATAAGGTCTGGTGAAAACCATCTCCAAAGCTAACCCAGGCGTGCCTTGATGCAGACAATAGGTCCAGATGTGACTCTTGCATTGTCGATGCAAGGGCAATAGGGGTTACAGAGAGGCACTACACCATAAAATCCTCTTGGTGAATAGACACAGCTTAGGAACACAAGTGCTAAATTGCAAATATTAGCTCTGTGTGGTCTATGTATGCATTCAAACACTAAAACCAACTATGGGTTAAAAAACTGTTGCATTTCTTTTTCTAAAAAAGACTAACAGCTCCACTTTGCAAATTCATGAACAATGTTGCATGCAGTCTTGTTGTTTTTTCTCCTCTAGATCTCTGTGTACTCTTTAATTACTGTACATTCCAAGTTTAAATATAGCACCACATTCGCTGTAAATTACATGTGTGTTGCAACACTAAGTGGGTGACCTTAGCAAAAGGTCACTGAGAGGATTTACAGAATCGGACACAGGGCAAGGTCAAAGAGTCCTTCGTTCTTCTACAGGAAACTTCCTAACTGTGAAATGACCTGTTATCTAAATGCTAAGGAAAGGTGCTTCTTTGTGGAACAGGCAAATACTAATATGTTACGCCTACCTCAAACAAGATGAGGTCTTATTTTCATATCATCATGTAAGTTAGGACTGAATTATTAATATCAGTTAAAGGATGGGCCAGTCCTTCTCAATAAGACAGTTATCTTCTGCCTTTAAAAAAAAAAAAGAGAGAGTAAAGTGTAGAAAATATTTGAGGTGGATTTTTAGATAAAGTGGTTTTTAGATTTTTAGATGGTCTGTTTTTAGAAAATGGCGAAAGGCTGATTTACCTCTAAAACTGTCTCATTTCATATTGCTTTGCACTTGACAAAAGGCCACTCTAGTGACCATTCCAAACTGTGGTTGTATAAGTAACCATCTAAAACATTTCAGACTTCACCAGAGTTAAGACCAGTTTAGCTCTGTACTTGTGCAGTCTGTGTCGCTAACAGTTATTTCATCTGCCATTGCTGATTTATTTCTGGCTGCAACATTGCCATTAGTCTCTTCCTGTGTGCCCATTTTATAAGTCCAATCAGAGTCTCTTAACACTGTGCCTGCCTGTTCAACACAAGACTAGTTCTTACCACTGTTGTCTGTCTTTTATCCTGTTGTCCTTCTCTAACCCCAAGCGGTCGTGACACACGGCCGCCCCTCCCTGAGCCTGGTTCTGTCGGAGGTTAAAAGGGAGTTTTTCCTTCCCACTGTTGCCAAAGTGCTTGCTCATAGGGGGTCATATGATTGTTGGGTTTTCTCTGTATGTATTATTGTAGTTTCTATCTTACAATATAAAGCGCCTTGAGGCGACTGTTGTTGTAATTTGGCATTTTATAAATAAAATTGTATTGAATTGAATTATCTTAAAGCATATATAACAACAATAAAAGCAAATATAGTTGAAGGCGGAATCAAAATATTGCCTTTGTAGAAACCTACTTTGTGTGAAGTGATTGTGGCAAATAAGTACAGATTGCTGTTGAGATTGGCTTATTTGGATCATAATTTCAAGTTGTTGTATTCCTTACAGTGAAGAGCTGTAGGTTTCCTTTGGCGCGTGTGCACATGTGTATGAATGTGAGTGTATTTCCTGAGGAAATGGATGCATTCCAGGGTACTAAGCTTCTCTCACATCAGACAGCTTACCCTGGAGGAACACAGCACTTCTTATCAGGTACAAAACTGAAATCACCTCCAGGGAAAAGACCATCCAGTACAATGTGAATCCACAGCTTCAAAAGGGCAAATGGATAAGGAAAAGCGAAGTCAGGCACAAGAAAATTTCTACAAGACAGTGCATTAACGCCACATAGCTTCTAAAGTGGGAGACCATCAAAAGATGTGGAAACATATTTGCACATCAGAGTGGTGATTTCATGTGTTGCTGGAATTGGGCTAATTTCCATGTTTGTTGTATCAAGATTTTTGTGCGCCTTTGGAGAAGTGAAGTAAATACCATAGCAACCATTCTGGTTTCCGATGTCCTCTTCAAAGAAAAACTGTCAAATCAAAAGTTCAGCCCATCATTTTTGCAGTTCCATAAAATCTTTTTGTTGCTAAGCAACAAAGGTAGATGCTGTGTATGCTAGCCAACATTAAGACATTTTTTGATCCGAGAGAAATGTTGACTTGCTTGGGTAACAGGGTTTATATTTGGCATGCTATATATATAGTTAAAGAAAAGACCCACCTACTTTGGTGGTTTTGCTATTAAGAATAGACTCTGTTCCTCTGTAAGTTCACTGTAACTATACAAACTTGTATTAAAGTGCAAAATCTCATGGTATTCCTGTTTCTTTATATAACAGGCATTTATATGTCTTTAGTGATCTGTAAGATCACATTAGTTGATGACAAATGACAAACACAGCACACCATTTTTAAGGACCCATAAAACGAATTCATTGCTGCCACTGCTTTGGGAGCACTGGAAAAGGTTAGCACACCTTGTCCTTTCTTCATGTTTCTGTATATCAGTGAGGAGTTGGGGTGCATTTTTATCCTTCCCACGTTTTTGTTTCACTTTTTCACAGTGTTTCCAATGACATTGAAAAAAAAAGTGAATTAGCACAAATCATGTCTAGTTCCTGCAGAAATAAAAACTACATTTAAAATGATTTTCAATAAATTAATATAGACCTTATTAAATGACGCAACCGACTACTTGATTATTATATAAACATTATGGGACTTGAATGTGGAACAGACAGTGAACTGTGAGAAATATGGATAGTGTCGTCTACGGTATAGCCTGCAAGAATGCACAAACTTCAGCCAATTATTGGACCTCAAGGTAATTATGACTACCTTTCTGAAGGCTGAAAGGCCATATATGTTATCAAGCAGTACAAGCCACATGTTTGTGTTTTTTAATGATAACTGCTTGAAAGTATTTTTTCTAGATTAAAGTCTGGAATATCATGAGACCTTCTGTGTTTGTCTAAATACAAACAGATAAAAAATAAATTCTACTCTTAGATGTAAAGTTTAAATGATCTTTCAAGTTAGATAAAAAAAAAAAAACACTGGTCTGACAGGGGTGATCTTTTTCCAAAGCCCCTCTGCAGATTAACTAGTGATTCTAAATTGGCTTAAGGTGTGGGTGTAGATAGATGCTCTGAGTTTTCATAGAAACTGGAAAATGCCAGTTTGTGTCTATGTGAGTGAAAAAACATAATTTAAAAAATGTTTTAATATTTTATTATTTCATATTTTATTATTTTGTAAATAATAACCTACAAAATTCACAAATGAGCTATATAAGGAGAAATACTGCAAGAGTATATTGGCCCCAAGGTATTGATCATTGATAAGCTTTAGTACCCCTAAAACGTACAATGCTGTACTGAGTGTTGGGGAGTAACGGAATACATGTTACGTATTTAAAATACAATATATGAGTAACTGTATTTCATTACAGTTACCCCTTTAAATAGGTGATAATTAGAATAGAGTTACTTTATTGAAATAAATGGATTACACGGCGGTCTTTTCCTGTTTCATCTTATCTTATTTTAACATCTTATGTTCAGTTATGTTAACATAAGTCTTTGCTCCTCTACAGTAAATATATTGTCTATTCAGGGAGATTTTGGTTTAACGTCCTAAGACCCGAACTCTTTCATGGCATGCATTTTTAATTTCTATTTGGGGTAATTGGGACCTGATGAATGTAAAAACAAAGAATTATTTTTTTTTTACCTGATTTTTGTTTCTGAGAAAATGAGATCCACATATGAGGACATTCGCTTTAAATTTCAATAGAACAGTAGCAGTATAATGTACTCGTAAGTGGATATCAGGCCCTTGTAGAGCAAAATTTAGTATTTTGGTCCAGACAACCCAAAATCTGATGTCCACATATGTGGACGCCAGATCCTAGGAGGTTAATAGCCAACTGGTTGAGAAAGACAAACAAGAATTTGCAGGATGTGAATGCTACATTCATGTAGTTGTAAAACGCATGACAATATATTAAGTAATCCAAAGTATTCAGAATACGTTACAAACTACATTTTGGGGCCTGTATTCTGTCATCTGTAGTGGAATACATGTTAAAAGTAACCTCCCCAACACTGACTGTACTTCTGATAGACATAACACATCCTCTCGAGTTCTTCTCTCAGCTCTTAGCCTTTCTCCAGCTTCTCATGTTCCTTCTTCCTGATGTTGCTATCACTCAGTATGGCTACATCTATCACTACGGCCGTCTTCCTCTGCTTGTCCACCACTACTATGTCCGGTTGGTTAGCCATCACCAATTTGTGCATCTGTATTCGGAAGTCCCACAGGATCTTAGCTTGGCCATTCTCAACCATCCTAGGGGGCGTGTATCATTTCGACCTCCGGACTTATTACATATTGTACGTATTACTAAGTATTGTGTTTTCAGGGCAGTTAAAGCATTTTACAGTTTTCTCGGTCATGATAATTGATTTGTTCTCACTCATAGGTGTAAACCCATTTAGAGATAAAGTAGAAAAATTCTGTTTTTGTTTCTTGCCTGTTAGAACAGCAGATAGAGAATAAAGCAGCTCATAGTGGTTTTAGTGTTAACAGCAGCAACATGGTTTGGGTAAAATCTCATTGCAGCCTCCCACCATGTTGACAATAAATAATTGTTTCCTTACTACTTTGTGCATTAAAGAGAAGAAAAAGAAAAAAACCTTAGAAGAGTACCACTGTACTAGCAGCACAGTCTATCTGTGATTAATTAAAATACATTTTTACTTCATGAACTCAAAAATTGCGCGACATGTATTCTATTTGTAAAACACTTAATTGACTGGTTAGGTAACTTGTCATTAAAAATTGACAGTGAATGACATTTACAGACCATGAAAATTTATCTGACTCTTCAAACTCTGTGGTAACACTCAACAACCATGAACTCCTCTTGCTGCTGATCTGAAAATGAAGCTAATTGATGCCTACAGAGCACGAACGGCTATAAAAAGATATGAAAGCACTTCTAGCTTGTAATTTCCACTGTCCAAAATGTCATTAAGAAATGGCAGTTAAGGGGAACTGTGGCAGTAGAGACCTGAAAGAGCAAGAAAACTTTCCAATAAAACTGCAGGGCAGAAATGGAAAGTTAAACCCTCATATGACTGCAAAGGAGGTTCAAGAAGGCTTAGCTGTCATAAGAGTAATGGTGCGCAGTTCCACTCTGCAGTATTATTGCACAATCAGGCTCTACATGACAGAGTCCCCAGAAGGAAGGGAAGAGTCCAATTTTGACATGAAATGAAAAGAGGCTAAGGCTTTTAGCCACTGGAAAGCAAACTTTTGTTTAAATGTTTTCATTTTTTAAACAGCTCAAAGGATGTTTTAGTGGTTAAGAGTCAGAGGATCATGAGAGTCACTCGGAATTATTTACTAGACCACGAGTGATCATACATTTCTATTAATATTAATACCTACTAAAAAAATTTAAAGTACTCTCACAAGATTAATGCAAGAAAATATTGGTAGAGTTAGATCTGGCTATAGTCCATTGTTTTTATTGTCACAAGTAGCACATGACAGTAGATAATTTGTGTCAGCTGTTTTCACATCAGTAAAAATGCTCACTACTACCCTGGAAGTAGTTTTGCAAAACCTAATGCAGTGTTGAGCATTTGGAACACAATGTGAATAACATTTGAACACATGGCAGTATCTTTGTGCCACAAATTGTCACCATAAGGCACCAGAAAAAGGGCACCTTTAACTACAGTTTTCATCTTTAGCCAGACTGTATGGATGTTATGTCATGTATCCTGTCAGTAGCATTAACCTTTGGGGAATAGCACAGCTCTCTGTAGTTTTACATCTATTAATATTGATATTCTATGACCTTAAAGGTATTCTGTTTGTCCCGAGTCACTCAGTGAATTTACTTTCCATTTTACAGAAAAATCTGCTCCTATGCATCTTCATTAAAGCACCAAATAAATTGTCTTTCCCAAACCCAGCCTCTCTCGTCTTTTTTGCTAGTTTGACATAATATGTACCACATTTAAATTGATATGACTGCATCTCCATGTCTGACGGGCAGAAAATAATTTTTTTCTGCACTGGAATCTGCTTCTCTGTTTTTTGAGAATGATTATTCATATGACATGGAAGCCAGAAGTGATTATCAGCTGGACCATGTGTGACCTCTATGTAAACAGGAGGATATTGGATTTCATATAATCTAATCCTCACGAAGACAGAGTATTTCTATAAAAGGGAAACCATCAAGTATCTAAATGTTCTTCATTGTATTTGTCACCAAAGCCATTAGCAGAAGGACACTAAGTCTTCTAAAGATAAGATTAGAATTGTTCCAAGTGAACAGTATTGACTGCATGTTCTGCTGTGAGATATATTAGATGGTAATTAAACAAACAGATTGTCAACATGGCAGATATAGGTGTAAAGATTGGATTGACACTGACAAGCGCTATCTCAAAATGGCAAGAAGCAGCGTTCAAAGAATTTAATACTTTGAAAGACCACTGACCTGTGAAAAGGTCAGAGAACAGTTTGCATTTATAAACAGGTATAACTCAAATAGAATCAAACTACTTTGTGTGACTTGTTTCCCATCAACATGTTGGATACACTGATTCGAGATGAAGAGCTCTCATTGGTTGCCAAATGGTTTCAGAAGAAAAACTCTCACTCAGTATAAGGAAACTAAATTTTATGATCATTAAAAAAAATTATGCAAAAGAAAAAGTTAAATACTGAGCACAGATAATACTGAAATTAGAGCCAGGGCACAGCCTGGACAGATCACCAGTCTGATGCAGGGCTATCACAAAGTGACAAACAACCATTTGCACTCATACCTATGGGCAGAATCACAAATTAACCTCACCCCACTTCCTGCGTTTTTAAGGACTGTGGGAGGAAGCTGGAGTACCCAGAGAAAACATGCAAAGTCTACATAGAAAGGCCCCGGGCAGATGGTGGAGTCGAACCCAGGCAAAAATGCTAACCACCGTGTCACTATGCTCAACATCAACTTTTAAAATGAACACGTGTTTACACATAAATACACTCATCTGATCTGACTTGCATTTTCCAGAATTATTTTAAGCTTTCTACAGATATTCACTCACTTGCATCCCTCATTTTGCACTGACAGGTAGGGGGCCTACTTTGAAAACAGCCTTTTTAGTCATATATTCAACAGAAATAAGTTCTTTGTTTTTTAATTTTTCTGTGCAAAAAAAACATGCAGCCAAATTCCCCCTTGCATAATTGTCCACAACTTTCTGATATAAGCCTGCTGATTTTTTTTCTCTTCATCCATTTCTATTTTCTTTTCCATTTCAGGGTTTTAGCAGTGCTGAAGCTCTCTTGATGTTGGTCAAGAGAGCATATAGAGGCCACCAGTGTAACGCAGGGATAATATAAAGAGACAGACATTCACATGGTAATAATCTTTAGATTGTGGGAAGAAACCAAAGTACGAGAACTCTTACTTTGAGCAAGATAATGGCCATCACATTCAAACCCTGGACCTTCTTGCTCTAAAGCACTAAACATTGGACTGTGCCAAGGTGCAGCCCAGAGGAGCTAAACCATTCTTCCATGAAAAATTCCCCAGATGCAGGATACTCTCAGGTGTTTTTATTTGTTCCTCTTTTCAGTCCTTGCAAGCCACCAGCCTGGGGCAGTTTAGCCACATAGGCATTTATAGCTTTTGCTTTCTGAAGGCCTTAGAGAGCTCTTTAGATGATGTCATGAAAACACCTGAATTTAGATGTAGAAGTTCTAAACAGAACAGCATCCACCTATAATCTAATCATTCGTACCAATGTAGAAGCCCTAAAATTAATTTTAAGAATTAGAAAGTACAGTAAATACAAGGGCACTAATTGCTTATTTTTTCTCCCTATGACTGATTAAAGAATGCACTTCTAATATCTTGCATACCACAGGGAATATTAGAGCTCTCAGAGTCAGGTTCCACTCATTTTAGGCAAGTGCCATGATTAGACTTTGTTCATTTATTTACATGTATGACTTGACAAAATGACATTTGGGAAACATCTGTATAACACAGAGGTTTTTAACTCTCCTAGTTAAATTAAAACAAATCTCAGGCTTATATCCATTTGTTAAATACAGAGAACTATATAGGAATGGGTAATTTCAAAAGTTAAAAGCAAGCAGAAAACATATAACACAGCTCTGTATAAACAAAAATATTACAAATTCAAAGCCAGATGACACAAGTACACAACAATCATTAAATCACCTGATGCTCCTGGATGGCATTAACATGGTCAGAGGGTAGGAACAATTCACACAACTCACTAAAGTTCCACTTCACTTAGTAGCTACATCAAAGTCTTTAGTCCTTTTATTTTTTTTTAACTGTTCAAAGGTTCCAACTTTTCCTCCCCAAATGAAAGGACACAAGCCTGATTTAAACTGTGATTTTCTTCATATTCACTCAGCTCCAGGCTGATTCTTTTCATCTGTCTTCAAGGTTAAGAGTTTGACTAACCATCGTCTAGACAGTAGCAGGAGCTCTCGCTCCCGCTCTGTGTTCTTTTCCTCCCGTCTCTCTCCATCTCAGGGCTCTACTTTCAGCCCCAGGGCCATTTGCTCTAAGGGCAGGCATAAGAGAAGTACCATGTATTCGCCTTCGATCACAGTGAGCATTTTTTTTCTTTCACCACTCCCCACAGTCCTCTGTGACCAAGCAACCTTGTTAGATTGGTAAAAATAGTAACATCGGCAATGATTCTGAAGAAGCAAGACTCTGTTTTTTTAAAAAACAAAAGAAAGGCAAGAGGGAAAGCAGGAAAATAATGAGGGAGAGAGTCTGGAAAATATACGCGCAGGCTACAAAAGCCCTTAGAGTGGCCAGACTTTCTGCTGCTTAGGTGAGAGAGATTAAATGCCCCGACTGGTTTGGGTGATTAGCAATGACCTCTCCTACAGAGGCTACAACATCACAAATAGCTGCCTTTAGCTCCCTTAGACAACAAGTACACAGTGTGCATTTCCAAGAGATTTTTAGAGAATTACTAATTTAAATAATAACATAGTCATTTATTTCTGGTTGTTCCAGGAAGTAGCTTTTTCATTGTGGATAAATAATCCATCAACATCTGTTCTTATAGAGTCCTTCTAGCATAAGCAATGCATTCATGAACGATTAAATGAAATAAATCTGAAAGACAAAAAAAATAACATGCTCCCTCATTAAACTGACAACAGATGTCCTGAAAGAGAAGTCTGCTTCCCGATATTTACAGTAAGTACAGCTTTGCACATAACATGCCTTCAAAGTTTCATCGAAAGTGTGGACTAAACTTTAGCCGGAACTAAGGTCGAGCTTTAATGCCATATGTGATATTTTTGGCAGTGGTAGTGGCGGCACTGCAGGGAAAGCTCTGCTGAATTCAGCATTAAAACACTAACAGAATAGTTTCCACCCAACTTGTCCTCAATCAATAAGATGCCATTGTAAGTGTTTGCTGTGAAATAAATTGGGAATTCATTTTGTTTTGTTCCTCCTCCCCCTCGCTAGTCTCCACTGATGCTGTGCTCCCACTGTTGGCGTTGGTGGTTAACTTTTCTGCCCAATAATGGAATAGAGTGGACAGCTTATCGATTTGTTTGTCTAGATACAAGTCAACGCCCGCTCTCCGTGGAGCAGCGCTGTTACATTTCTGTGCATTGTGCGGCAGACTGCGGCGTCGATGCTTCAAATTACAGAGTGACAAGAGGTGGTGGAAAATAGGCCACATGTCAACTAATGATAAACCTGGTACATTTTCAGACAATTTGTTTTCTTTGTGCACTTGATGAGGTCAGTGACGAATCTTGTCTGTGAATTGCCTCTCACACTGACAACAAGCAATAAGTCAATGCAGGGAGAACTCCATGCATAAGGTTGGCTTTCCTTAGTGAGCATTGTGATAAATGAGCACTATTAGAGATGATGCATGTGATTTTGTGATGGTGACTGCTGCTATTACACTGACCTGGCAAATATGTGGATTCTTTTTTATCTTAGTTCTAACTCCCCGACTGAGTCATTTCTTTCACTGTGTTGCACAACAGTAGGAGGATAAGTTTTTTAGTTCATCTAATATCCAGGTGGCTCAGTTCTAGCAAGAGTTCTAGCAAGGGGCCA
This sequence comes from Aulonocara sp. 'chitande type north' Nkhata Bay, assembly GCF_057382095.1. Classification (NCBI taxonomy): domain Eukaryota; kingdom Metazoa; phylum Chordata; class Actinopteri; order Cichliformes; family Cichlidae; genus Aulonocara; species Aulonocara sp. 'chitande type north' Nkhata Bay. Next base: position 45,291,681 of record NC_141349.1, on the reverse strand, counting down.
AAGATCTATCGTGTAATAACTGGAGCCGGCTTTTTAGCAAAAGGAGTGCAGGTGCATAAGTGCAGAGGTTGGTGTATAGATTTGCTTGTGTGTGTATATTAAGATTGGGGCTGTTGGAGGCATTTAACTCAGCAGTGCCTTAATAGCAACATACTGTATACCATTGGGGTGCTGTTCTACACTCTCTCTCCATTTGTCTCTCTCTCTTTAATCCCAGACTCTCCTATCAAGGTCCTATCTTTTTCTCTGTCCCATCACTCAACTAGGCTTTCCCTGTCTTTTATTCTATCTTAGTCTTTTCACTTTAATGTAAAAAAGAAAAAGACTCACCTCTTGTATCTGAAAAATGGCCAACTTGCTTCTGAGCCTGCGTTTTAGATGGTTGTCTACATTTCAGCCAGTTGTCTCCCCCAAGCCTTATTTATCCAATTCTACGCTATGGGAGCAATCATAATTGTCTTGACAGTCATGTGGTGAAAGAGGCCGACCAGTCAGTGTGGGTGGAGGCATCTTTACACTCACACAGATTCAGCGCTGTCAAGGTCCTTCTGTCCTTAGCCCATAGCCCCTGGACCCGGCTGGTCCTGTTGTCTGAGCAGATTAGCATTCAAAGCACAGCAAAACCACACTCAAACTGTACAATCTAGCACACATACATTAAAATATGCATGCTGCAAACATGTACACATATGTGCCAATGCTATACGAGCACGTGACTCAGACTACAAGGACGACGAGTTTCAGGTTGCCATGCTGTTGCAGAACACCAACCGAATATGAATATGATTTATTGGTTTTTGACAGGTAGAACCAAAGCTGTGTTTTGGGTTGAACAATGGTTATTTGATAAGGGAGTCCAGCTGAGCATGTCTGCTGTTGGCAAAACGACTCCCTCATTAATTTGACAAACAGCAGTCTATTTCTGGTCAGTGCTTCGGCAGATTTTTGGAGTAGAAATTGAGCACGTAATTCCATTATCCTTTGAATCTGAAATTGAGGAACAATTGGCGCTTGCAAGCCTTTCTAAACATAAACAAACAACAGCTGTGTTTATGCAACTGTTGGAGTCAGCTTGGCTTATAATGAAACCTAGCTTAGACATAGCTATTACAGTGTTGTGTATCACATTATGCTGAATGGAAATCCCATTTTTATATCAGATACATCTGTATAATAGGAGATTAGCTGAATAAGCTCAGATATATGTACAGTATATCATGCTTGTAACAAGAATGATAATTATATTCAGGGTACGATTTTTGAAAAAACCTGGAAAAGTTTTGTTTTTTTAAAATTATATTTATATAATATTTCAGGAACCACAGTGTTCCTATATACTCTTGCCTTTAAGGGTTTTTATTACCACTGTCAATATAACAATTCAGAACTTAAACTAATTAAGTTAATTTCTTAAAAATATACCACTTAAAACCACATCAGATTTGAACATATGACCACAGGTCAAAGCAATGGAAGATTGTAGATACTTAAAGGTCCCTGTTTGAAACCAGTTAACAAGTGGAGTTTAATGTGTTTTTCTGTCACCTTATGTTTCAAAGTGCAGCCTCAAAAGTCAGCTTTTGATATTTTGAAAATAATTCCCTACTAGCACATGAGAAAATAAGTCATGATTATGCAAGTACTTTCCAAAAAAACAGCAGCAACATTACGTGAATGCATTGTGTAACACAACTTCTGCAGGTGTTTCTCCTTAATTTGGGTCTGATGCTGATCGACATCTGCACAGCTGAGTTCTGCACTCGGAAAACTCTACTTATACTTACAGCAACTGTGTTTCCAGGACCAGAGAGTTTCTAGGTTCTGAACTTCCTGTTTGTTCTATCTTTTGTTTCCTAATTCTCTGATTGTCATGTATTGAGGATGTCCTGTCACATTTAGCTGTAAATTCTTAGCAGACCCAACAGCATACATAGTAGAGTGCTAGGGCTTTCTAGGCTATAGGGCTTTCCCTATAGCTAAACTGATTTAATCACATTTATAATGAAAGCTATGTTTTCTGTGATGTTTTATTTTATCTAAAATCGGGTGTGAATGCTTTTTTTTTTTTACTTCTATTCATTTATTCCAGCACAATGGTATTAGGGATAGACATAACTGGTATTCCTTTGCCTCATTTTCACTGAACATTCAGAGTAGATAAGGCTTGAACCTTCTTACTGTAAGTATATATAAAATAGCAGGTAAACACAGCTGTTACTAATAACTAGATCCAGGAGAACCTTCATTTATGTTATTAGTAACACCATGTTAAAATTAGTGCTGTAAAAATGCCAGTAGAACCTTTCAGACAGAGGGTGAAATGTGGTACATTGTGGGAAGAATGGGGTGGTTTTCACAGTCTAATGTTATAAAGCTATTCTAGTACATGCCCAAAATAAAATCATGCATAATTGAGAATAATATGGACTGGAATACTAACTTAAGAGCAACTTCAGTGTGGTAAAAGAACAGACATATTAAATTCCTAAAAAGCTATGCAGGCTGTTTAAAAACCCTGCATTCCAAAGTTTCCTTCCAATATTTATTTACTCTACAGGGGAACCTGTGATCAGCATTAAACACTGTTGAAATTGACTCTTAAAACCCAAAGTCTGTCCTTTGATTGTGACTATCTGTGCTCCAAATTACCAGCTGAGACTTTTGAAGCTTGCTGAGTGTGTGGTGCTAAATGGTTGTTGTTAGTAGTTGACTTTGAAGCAAGATAATGACACAAACATCACTCAAAATGCAATTACATCCCACCCTTTTCTTTTTGAGACTCAATGGCGTGTTAATGTGAATGAAGGGAAATGTAGTGTGAAACCAGTGAGGCTGTATAGTCCGGGCTAATGGAAGCTACAAACGGTTGGATAGGAACTGGTCTGTTCGTGAGGGCTCTCTCCTCGTTCTGCTCTTTTAAAAGTAATATTACACTGGAGTGTGTGAGTGGCAAAAGGATGCACTGAGGACTCAATCAAAGTCAGATAAGAAACAGAGAAACTGAGGATACTTTGGGGTGAAGTGGTTTGAGAGTAGGGACATTTATACTAGGATGTGTTATCCTAGCTGGATGTTCTAAATGAGCTGTACAAGATGTGTGTGTTTAGCCCGCCTGCGTGTGTGTGTGTGTGTGTGTGTGTGTGTGTTGGGGGCATGTCACTATTAATTTCTTTCACTTTAGACACTGTCTTAACTTACAGGCTGAAGCAGTATTCTCTTACATGCAGTATATCCCTGACTGAACAGTCATTTTCTACATGAAGCAAGTTACAGAGAGGAGAAAAATGTGGAAACATAGTACACGCAACACGGAGAAAAAGAGAAGAAATTACAGCAGATGGAAAAAAAAGGAGAAATAAAGAAGACAATATTAAGGCTTTTGGAGAAGCGGGCCTCGGAGAACCACCACGGGACAGAATGGAAAGAATAGCCTGTATTGTTTTCTCTTCCCTTTGATTTTCTGCCCTCAGCAATAACATCCCCCTGCATACACATACAACCACACACACATATGAGCTTGTTCACATATACAGTGGCAGAAGTACTCCAGCATTGTTCCACCTGAAACTTGAGCTATTTCCATCTGAATCAGTTTTTCTGTAATCAGAAAAATGACCTTGTTTGCCTTTTAAGGTCTGTAATGTCTTCCAGAAATAAATACCTCTTTGCAGTTAGTAATTGAGACCCTCAGCAAGTATGTGGTATCGGTAATGATGCAAAACAAAACTGTCTACGTTGTGAAAAAATAAATAAATGACAATAATTTGGTTACTCATACTAAAATATGATGCCAGTTTTTTTTCTCATCCAATGGGAATCTAAGGTTCGGGCACATATTTCATTACCTACAGATGACCAGAAAGAAGTCTAGCCATGTTTTGCTTTTTAGCAGTTGTGAGTTTACACTACTGTTTTCTATCTATAGAAGACAGATATGTGGGGAGACCCAAAACTCTTAAAATCTTAAAATGATATACAAAGAAGACACCAGAAGTGTTTCTGATTTTCATTTGTAGTCTGTAGATAATATCGGAGAGTCATGTTTAGCAGGCTTTGGATCCATGCAGGGAGAAGAAGGCCCTGACCAAAATACAAGCTTCAACATAAATGGCTTCTATTTAACAATTATTTTATTAAAATGTATCTACATTCACAGTCAGACGATAAATAATAACTGGCTTAGCTCAAATATCAGTTTTCTTATTCTTCCTGGCTACAATTAAACCCTCCAAGCAACACTTATGGTTTTCCTTACAAGCTATAACTCAGCAAATGTTAGCTGATCCTATGATTGAAGCATCAAGATGTATCCAGAGCCAGACAAGTAAGCTTGACTAAAACTCAGCATAACTGAAGAAAAGGCCAGGTTACCAAAAATAAAATAAAAATCACTACTTACTGAATACCATCCATGAAAGGTTGTTCTGATAGAAATCAACTAAAGATGTATATAAAGTACATCTAAGGACTCTCAGCTCACTCTCCACACCTTGTGAAGGCCAGGTGGAGCTCTAAGGGATGCTGGGCACGCGGACTGGAAGCTGTGCTTCTGAATGCCAATCACAATCTCTGGAGACACCTGATCCCCCAATCCTTCTCTCTCCTTCTCTTCTCATCGCTCCTTTTTCTCTTGTCAGGTGGAAGTGAATGCTCAGGGCTACATGTGTTAAGCAGATGTGTGGGAATTGGAGAGAACATCAAGGTTAAGAGGAAAGGTGCACCGAAAACCCCAGGCAAATCTGCTACCTAGTAAGTATTTATGTGGAGAGTCTCAGGGAGGAGGGATTTATTTGCATATACAGGTGCGCGTGTCAGCGAAAATGGTGGGTATTTCTATTCATGCTTAATGTGCTATCACATTGTATTTGCTTATATCTACTGTATTGTTTGTATGGTGGCTGGTGGTCATGTGTATCTTTTTTATAGCATGCATGTACATATGTCTAAACTGTACATATTGGTGCACAAAATATGTAATATTTTAATTTTTATAGTATACTATTAATAATGCATTTGTATTGTGTTCTTCTGAGGACGTGTAACTATACAGTCACTGGACACTTCATTAGGTACACCTTGTTAGTACCAGATTCAACCCTTTTTACCTTTAGCACTACCTTAATACTTATTAGCAGCACAGATTCGACAAGATGCTGGCACCATTCCTCAGATTTTGGGCATTCTGGTGTGATAGCATCACACAGGCAAGCTGCAAATCCATGACGTGACTCTCCCTTTCCACCACAGACCAAAGGTGCTCTATTTGATTGAGATCTGGTGATTGTGGAGCCCATATGAGTACAGTGACCTTAATGTCATGATCAAAAAACCGTTTAGAGATTATTTAACCTTTGTGACGTGGGATGTGATCCTCCTGGCATATGGTATGGTGTGCTGCTGTTGCCCATCTACTTCAAACTTGTCAGAGATCCTCTCCTGCATATCTTGGTTTTAAGGAGCAGTTAGTTGGGTTACTGTTGCCTTCCTATGAGCTCAAAGCAGTCTGTCCATTCTCTTCTGACATCTGTGGCACCAACAGGCATTTTCACCCCAAAACCAGCCGCTTACTGGATGTTTTCTCTTTTTTGGACCATTCTCTTTGAATCCTGGAAATGGTTGTTGAGTTGTTAACAAGTGATCAGCTGATTAGAAATGTGCATTAAAGAGCATTTGAACAGTTTTACCTAATGAAGTGGCCGACAAGTGTATGTAGCATATTTCCATTTTATTTCCACGTCATTTATAACTAACATACTGAGCATAAACGTACATAAAAGAAACTATGAACCCTTGATTATGAGAATGTTTTATATTATGGGGATGTAGAGTCAGAGCACTGCACTCTTCCTCCATCATCTGTCAGAAGGATGCATGTAAACAGTGTGAAGCCTGCTTGCAAGCCAGCATTTCTCTGTGTATGTTTCATGAGGATGATGATATGATGATACAACAACTGCCGTTCAACCGTTTAATTTTAACAAGCTTCAAAACTTTCCCTGCTGTGATGAGAAGTTCTTTGATGTCTCCATAGGAACAGGCAGCGCGGTGTAACCATGCAAAGCTTCGCTACGCTCAGTTCTTCTGCCTTTTGTTTTTTTAATATATTCCAAGGTGCAAAAGTTTTTATGCAAAATCCTATTCTTCTTCTACAATGCTGTAAATAATTCAATAAAAATCCAAGTTTGTAGCGTGCACAATAATCCTAGTGGGGCTTCAGAGCATTAGATTTGGTCCTGGTTGCAGGTGAAAAAAGATAAGATATTCAAATGATCCTGATACGTATTCCACTGTGGCCATGCTAAGCGTTTTTCAGGTTTAAGTCTTCTCTCTAACTAATATCTGCCCCAACTGTGCATATATGCATGTGCGTATTTGTGTGTTTATGTGTCCTGTAAAGAAGTTGATCATGATGCTTTTGTTTTTACTCACTTCCTCTTTTGCTCAAGTGAAAACATTATCCAATTTTTTTGACACAACAGAAAAAAATTAATTGTGTAGATTTTTCTTGTTTGTAACTGTAACTACACCTCATACAATATGTGACTGCTGCATGTAATTTATTCATTTTAGTAGGTAGGCCCGTACTGCAGATTTCTGTATACCCTGCAATTTGTTGCAACCATGTGGTATTCACAGATTATGGAGATGTATCACTCATGTAAGGAGCATTCCCTAGAAAGTGTCCACAGCTGTCCCACTGCACATCTGACCTAATGCTTGTCTGCTTTTCTGCACCAGGATTATGATCTGCATCTTAACAACATGTGGAAAGAGTATAAAAAAAACTGTGGTAAGAATGTGCCAGAATATTCAAACACCACCATAGCAGACGTCTCGGATGTCAACTCGATAATCTCCCGCTTATCATACCTTGCTGTTCTTGTTTCTCAGAAGTATGATAAATATCAAAATAAACTTTGTGCTGCCTCTGGAAGTCAAATACACAGGAAAGGTTATTTTAGGAGCAGATATAATGCAGATTTGGCAGCGTGGGGTTTATTAGAGCAGTTTTTGTTCATTTCCAGTGCACCATGCCAAGATAATGGTAATTAGTGAATCGGTGAATCATCCTCAGTCATTATCGGTAAACGGTTGAATTTTATTTTTTGGCTTTAAAGGCAGATTTATTAACAGTTGAACTCAGATAAGATCCTTCTCATTTCCTGAGGTAGACTTTGAGATCGAAAACATATCTCTGTGAGTGAGTGTGTTTTGCTGATTGCTCACTTTTCATGCTTTGGCAATGCGTGTGGGTACACACACACACACATACACACACACACCATGAATTAGCATGCATGTACACACAGGAAATGGCTAAGCACACGGAGAAGAGTTATGATTCCAGACACTTGCATCCTCACACATCTCTTGCCCTCCCTTCTGTCCTTTCCTACTTTTACTTAAGACAACAGACTGTTATTTTTGGAGCATGCACACACACACACACACACACACACACACACACACACACACACACACACACACACACACACACACAGTATGTTCTATTGATTTCTTTTGCTGCAAAATCAAGCTTGGCAAACATAAATTCTAGGAGCAACATGTTATATTGAAAATTCCTCAAGTGCCTTTTGTGAATATGGTTTACCAAAGGGCATTCATAGCCAAGCCACATAACACTCAGAAACTCTCATCTCTTTCCATTTTTGGAACAAAAGATGAGTTAAACCAAAGGAGCCCAACTTTTCTTGCCAGACAAACTCAAAGCCATGCACTGGTCCCAGCTGTCATTCTGCAGCCATGCGTAACAGAGACAAACAAACAGTGGGGGCTGCTCTGTCTCCGAACGCAACCCATCGATCATAACACAGCACCGCACATTTCCTGGAAGAGGGAGACAGACAAGCTGATGTGAAGAGGGAGAACAGTGGAGCCGATATACTTCCTTGTGTGTGTGTGTGTGTGTGTGTGTGTGGAGACTGCATGGAGACTGCAATGTCCTCAGAGATCTCCACTGAGACATCTGCCACCTCCCAACCCAGTCTCCTGATCCTTCCCTCGGTCTGTGGTCAGACTTCTTCTCACACCTACCACATCCGGGGGAGGATGTGCAGCATTGGTGGAGAACAAATATAACACAGAAAGTTCAAAACGAAAAAGTGGATGAAATAAATGAAAAATTAAGGCGATAGGGAATAAAGTGAAGAGAAGGGGGGTAAACTAAAAAGGAATAGTGGGATTAAAAGCCCAGCGATAAACTCTGTCTTCTTCCTTCATCACATCCAGGGGCTATCTTCACTCGCTGACTCCCCCAGCCTCTCTTCCCCTCCCTCGCATGTCTCCAGGCTGTCTTTACTCTCATCACCCACAGTCCTGGAGAAAAGTTCACCTTTGAATTTTCATAGTGGTTGCCCACACCAACCCTGCGTGTCATGAAAGTTTCATCTCTCTTTCTCTCTCTCGCTCCTCGTTCTCTTTCTTGTTGTGTATGCATCCATGGCTGGATGCAGCTCCCCAGGTGAGGAATGATGATGAGAAAATGCGAGATATCCAGCAGAGGTTTGCCATGCTGGGCTGTGTGGAACTTTGCTTGGGGCTGAATGACAACAGCCTCCATGAAGGAAGGCTGGAATTGCCTTCATATCAATGCCACGTAGCCCAAAGCAAAGACTGCAGCTACACTGATTTGAGATTTGAGGCCTTTGCTTCACTGGTATGAAGATCTTCTGGGAAAATGCCTCTAGTGAACAGCACCAGATAAATCTACTGAGTGCTCAAGAGACAGCTGAAAATGCTAATTTGACTTCGCAAACAAAAACAGTGTGTTACACACTCACATGTCAAGTGAATGCAAACCACAACAGCAAAGCCATAGATACAGATTTGTAACATGTATTCATGGTCACATTATAACAAAATAAATGCTGGTATGTTCCATACAAACCTAGGTTGTTATATGCCAGCTTGGCTATAAAAGGTCCCCTGTGCGATATTCAGATTATGAAAAAGTGAATACCTCAAGATGCAATATTGCCAGGAAGCCAGGAAGAAACAAAACAGTGGGTCTGCAATTTTGATTATGATAACAATAGTACCGAAAAACCCTACATTTCTTTGTGGAAAACGTTCTCTATAGCATAGCAAGCCAATCAAATGTTAATTATGCTGTTGTAACCTCGTGGTTACCAAACACCATGCATACACAAAAACAGCTGAAAGGCTATATATAAAATAATATATGTAAAACATTTCATCTGTGTCTTTTAGGTTTCTGCCGAAAAGTTTAATATCTCAATTTAATGTCCTGTACATGCAGGACATTATATGTCATAAAGTGTAAATATGACATAAAGTGTAACTTTCAAGTCTATTGTCCCATGTCTAAAGTGTCTCTGTACAGCGCTCCAAATTTATGCCAAAATATGTGTGACCTATATGGGGTTAATACTGTACCTAAATGCACTTAGCAGCTATGAACACTGGAGCTGCTGATGCAGCACCAGTGTGCTCTTAGTATTCTTCGTAGTTAGTGTCTTTCCATTTTACACCAACTTTTTAAAAAATTCATAAAGTGCACGGTGCAGTTCTTATCATCTCAAATTTTATTGTATCATCTAACATTTTATGATTTGAGAACCACATAAAAAACAAAACAACAACAGAGCCATGCAGTCCTATACATAAAAATAATAATAATGATAAAAAAATCCCAAAACACACTTTGCTTTTTTGTGATTACAGTGAATGCTCATAGTCAGTGTTGGGGAGTAACGGAATACATGTACCGCCGTTACGTATTCAGAATACAAAATATGAGTAACTGTATTCCGTTACAGTTACCGTTTAAAAAGGTGGTATTCAGAATACAGTTACTTTGTTGAAATAAATGGAATACACGGCGGTACTTCCCTGTTTCATATTGTCGCGGGTCAGGACTGTTTGGGTTTGTTTGACAGCTACGTTCTGTTGTTCCAGGCGGCAGCGTTACGGTTGCCATGGTTACAGGGTGACGCGCTCTCTCTCTGCGTGTTTCCTGGGTGAGAGAGCGCTTTTTTGTTGTTGTTGTTGTGCTAAGCTAAAAGGCAGAATGCTACAGGCATAGCTCTAAAGCATGTAGCCTGATGGGCAGTGTAGTCCGTGCTGCAGCGAGAATGGACTGCCATACCCGTTATGTGTCTGTGAGCGAGGGAGGGAGAGAAAGGAAAAGTCCGAGCTGTCACGGAGCAAAAACGGGAGCTGGAAGCATGTAAATATAATAATAACCACAGCAGCCAAGAAGAGTGCCTGAGGAGCCCATTTGTAAGTAAGCTATTAAGACTCAACTGTACACTGTGTTCGTGTTTTCCTCCGGAAAAAATAAGTTCCGTTGGAGCAGCCTTTCAACGCCTCTCTCTGTCTCACGCAAGCAAAGTTGACCCAGACAACAAAGTAAAGCTAGTTTTCGGCTACCAGCCCGACACGAACCCGACGTATTAGCCAGAGGTCCCTTTACTACGTTTCGGAGCCGCGGACCTTCAGTAACAGTAATAAATCACAGCAATAGGACATTCACGTAGTTGTAAACAGCATGATAATATATTAAGTATTCCAAAGTATTCAGAATACGTTACTCTCATTGAGTAACGTAACGGAATACGTTACAGAATACATTTTGGGGCATGTATTCAGTATTCTGTAGTGGAATACATTTTAAAAGTAACCTTCCCAACACTGCTCATAGTTGAGACAAATGCAAAAGGCATGATGTTTACAGGTAGCCTTAGATAGATAGATCAAGTAAGAACTACTATTAATAGTCAATCAGACAGTTCATTCAAAACCATAATTCCCACCATGACCTAACATTAATGTAGTGTGATGTTAGGTCAAAGTGACATCTCACTGTAACCAAATGTAAAAGTCTGGGGACCACTGGGTGAAATATGAGGGCAATCCGTCTAGTAGTTTTTAATACATTTTAAGTGGGGGACCAACCAACTAGACAACATTGAGGCTCAAAAAGAAAAAAAGACCCACTACTACTTGAACCAACTTAAGGTAAAGTCTTTTTTCCTTAACCCTTTACACCCTCACCCATCACCGGCGATGGGTGAGTGTTTAAAGCAGGGGTGGGCAATTCCAGGCCTCAAGGGCCGGTGTCCTGCAGATTTTAGATACCACCCTGGGTCAACGCACCTTAATCAAATGATTCGTTTATTACCAGGCCTCTGGAGAACTTCAAGACATGTTGAGGAGGTAATTTAGCCATTTAAATCAGCTGTGTTGGATCAAGGACACATCTAAAACTTGCAGGACCCCACCCCTGGTTTAAAGGGTAAATTAGGGTTAGGGTTTAAAGGGTTAAACCTAACAGATGTGTGAAGTATATGAAATCCCCTAATTGGACTGTATGTTTCTGTGCACAATCGAGAGCTACTGTGCACAGAAACCGAAGCAGCGTCTAACAGATGCATGAAATCCCCTTGTTAGACACTACACACGTTTCTGTGAACAACAGCTCAGGCTTCATAGATTGTTTAAATCATGCCACCTATCTGAACAAGCAGCATGACTGTCAAGTCTCGTTGTAGATGTTTTAAATCCCTGAAAGCCAGTTTCTAATGCACCTGCCTGTGCAACCTGATGTCGTTTCATATTAAATAACAGAGGTTTGTAGCCAACTACGATATCTCCCCAATACAAATAAACCCAGATAGTCTTTATCTTGCTTATTTACAGTACCTGCTAAAAGCTGCATGTCATTGTGTAGATTACAAAGAGCGGGAGGGAGAAAAAGAAAAAGGATTGTTAAACATCAGTTACTAAATACCAAATTACTATAGGCCATCAGAATTTAGAGGGAAATATTGCTGTCGTATATCAGGGTGACAGCCGAGTTTCTCCATGTTGAAACAGGCACGGTTGCCCATAATGAATCTTAAATGCCAGTGCCTACTGGCAATATAGCGTTCACTCCTTCACTCTTCCTTCCTTCCTGCCTTACCATTTCTGTGTTCACTCGTGTTCATACCCCTGTCAGGCTTCTCCCTGCTCTCTAGTTCTATCTCTCCCTTTAATTCTTGTTCAATTCAGCGTATCATAGGCCCATAGTCAGACATCCTGTATGACAGCAAGCTGAAGAGCTCTGAAGGCAGTTAACCAGTTCTTTTCTCTCTCTCAAACTCTTTTCTCCACACTTTTTCCTTTCACCTTACTTGTTGATAGTTTCAATTGAATATTTTTCCAGACTTCTATGTGCACAATTTAAAGATACCACCGTTAAATAACTTCTTTTTGCATTGGCCCTCTGAAATATTTGCCTCCATCTACACTTTCAAGACAGATGTGTTTCAAACTTTTCCATAGAAAAGAGAGACAAAGGGTGAAGAAAGGCATTTTACACAAATATATATTCAGTTTCTGTGCCTATATCTTTTACTGCTGTAGTCTTCCATTGAACAGATAGACTAGTGATTAGCTTGCCTGTGATTAACTGAGTGTACACTATATTAGCTATTACATTGTCATGCTTGCTTTCCAAACCCCTGGCTGTATAAAAGTGGAATTTGGCCAGTGACAGTGAAAGCATCATCAGCTTAATTTCAGTTTGATGATTGCTGCCCTCGAGCTAACCTAACAGTGACAATGAATACCACAGCTTGCCATTGCACCATGCCAAATTATTTTACTACTATATATTTTACTGCTCTTCTCATATCATTGTGTAACTCTCATCCTATCGACATATTTGACATACCGGTACACAAACTACTAGCGAGTCCCTGGGGACACAAAAAATAATTTACTGTGAGAAGCAAATATGATATCAAAACATATGTTTTCTCAGATTATTATTATTATTATTATTTGTGCAATTAATGTCAACCAATAGAGAAAAAATATTATTATAATTATTGCTGAGTTACAAAATTATTTGCGCATTTTGTAAATTTTTACTTTATAACTTTTAGCTTTTATCCATTATTACTTAAAAGCCTGTTTGCTATCCTTTAATTCAGGTATCAACTATTTTTTCAGTCATTTCATTTAAACATTATTGTTTATGTTATGTTGTATTTATGTAATGAATTAAATCAGAAACAGAGCAATATCTAATAAATATACAGGTAGCCTAGAGATCTCTCCAGCATGTTCTGAGTCTGCACAAAGAACTTTCTCTGTGGAAGGTCATACCAGAAACACCTACGAGGTTTCCAGGAGGAATTCTGGTCAGATGCAGCTGACACCTTTTGATGAAGAGGAGTAGCTGCTCTACTAAGACTGAGTCCAGACATCCTTCAGAGGAAACTTATTTCTGCTACTTGTGTTCTCATTCTTATTATTTCGGTCACTACCTACAACTCATGACCACAGGTGAGGGCAGACTGACCTGTAACTCAACAGCTTTGCTTTCGAGCTCAGCTCTCTCGTCACCACAGCAGTACAACATCTGTCTGTCAGTTTCCAGCTCCACTCTCCCCTCACCCATGAACAAGACCTTGAGGTACTTATACACATCCACCTGGGGCAGCAGCTCATACCTGACCTGGAGTGGGTACTCCATCCTTTTCAGAGGACCTCAGAGGATGGCCTCAGAGATGCTAATTTCAGCTGCTTCACACTCAGCTGCAAACCTTGCCAGTGTAAATTGGAGGTCATCACCTGATGAAGCCAAAAGAACATCATCTGCAAAAAGCAGAGACGAGATCCCGAGTCAGTCGAAAAGGAATTTTCCCTTCCAGAAGGGTGGAGACATTTCATTTTTAAAATGACTGACAGAGTAGCCCTATCCCTCTTGATACTGCATGACATTAATTATGTCTCACGGCAACCATTAACTGAATAAACACTTCCATTTATTTAAACTGCATAGGTTTAATTTGGTGCTTTTCCCTGAAGTCCACTGGGACCCAAAACATTTGCAGTTTTAAAAAGCACCAATAAAAGCAGAAATAAAAAAACAATGGTGTTTTGTTCCATTAGGAACAAAATGACTGACAAAGTCAAACAAACAAACATAATACCCAAACTGGAATGACAGAAACAAATTTGAGATATGACAAAAAATATAATTTTGTGGTCTAAATGCACCCCAATAGGTAGGATGAGGGATAAACACAGTATTATGATTCAGACACTGTTTTACTAAAAAGAGTAAGCATCCCAGTTTCTCTCAGGCTGTGATAAGGATCACTGACTTTAAATCATCCTTTAACCCTAAGGGTCTTCATTTTTTAAGGCCGTCAGCACACTCACTTGTTAATGCATAAACCAGCCACTAGTCTGTAAGACTTCCATACACTTGCACATAAAAACACATAAGGACAGACACAAACTCACAGCCATGTACCGTCATCTGTCTCTGACATGAAGTGGGTAGCCGCACTGAGGCGTGTCTAGGGTTGGAGGGCATGAATCAAGATCACCATAAACAGAATTAAAGAGAATAAATACTCAGCTATCATAGAGGCCGAGTGATTTATTCTGCACTTTCACAACACTAGCAGAACAGCAGCCCCCAAGAAATCAATATGTAATTATAGACATCCTACCCTGGGCCGTTCCTCTCCAAGCATCAACCACCCACCACCTGCCCTGCACCGACACCACCGCCCTCAAAACAAATGTCAGAATGGGACAAGTCCCGGAACAAGAAATAAAAGGCTTCGCCCTGCTGAGAATAGCCCTCTGTTTTAGTGTGTTTACTGTCTGTGCATGCAAAGTCTTGCACACATGTCTTAGAGACACTTTTCATTATGGCTTCTTCCTCTGGATTCGATTTTAACTTTATAGATAATTCAGATTGTTATAAGTTGGTATATACAGAAGACATTTAATTTTTTTTTTTTTAAAGGCGATAAAGTAGGAAATGGAATTCAGTTCATTTCCAGACTTATATTTATCTCTCCTTCCTTTTTTTAATGGTAAAAGAACCTAACCATATCTCGGCTACAGCTTCTTATGTGGTGTACCAATATTAGAGTGTTAGGCAGTGTGTCTTATCTCGATTTTGACAAGCAAATGGAGGTATTCCCACAAAGGGAAACCAGCAAATAGACGTAGAGTTTCATCCATCCATCCATCCATCCATCCATCCATCCATCCATCCATCCATCCATCTTCTTCCACTTCAGCTGCCATAGGACAAGACAAACAGTAAATCCTGGACAGGTTGCAAGTCTTTAGCAAGGCTAACAGAGACACACAACTATCCGCACACATTCAAACCTACAAGCAATTTAGAATCACCAATTAACCTAACTCTGGTAACTGGGTGTCTGGATTGTGGGCCAGAGAGATTCCATGCAGACACAAAGAGAGCATGCAAACGACCACGTGGTGAATTTGAATCCTGGACCTTCTTGCTGTGAAGCAACAGTGCAGTGGAGCAGTAAAAGTAATCCAACTAGCTAACTAAAGAATGTTTTCTAATAGTAGAAAACTTACTAGTAGGTTTTTGCATCAACTGGAAGCCAATCTGTTGCCAATATGTCATACGGCTCTTTTGCTTGTTTGATATATTCAGATACTGCTGTATAGTTACATTGTTTATGCTACACGGATAGCAAACATTAAGCCAGGATGCAGGCTAGACTCCAGCACACAGCTGTTTAATTCAAAATATTTATAAAACCACGGACATCAGAATATTTTCCAGACTTACAGAATGCAACATATTTTGACTGTTTTGATTTTGAGTCAGCACGTGGTGTTGTGCTTAGCTCTGCCATCTCACAGTAAGAGGTTCCTGGGTTTAAATGCGCTGGCCAGCTGCAGCCTTTGGTGTTGAGTTTGCATGTTCTCCCATAGCTGCATGATTTCCTTGCGTTTGCTCCAGTTTCCTCCCAAAGTTCAAAGAGATGGCTATTAGATGAACTAGTGACTCTAAATTGGCCGCTGGTGTGAAAACAAATGGTTGTCCCTGCCGCCTGTCCAGGGTATAGCCTGCATCTTGCTCCATGACCAATGTGATAGGCTTCATCCCCTCTGCAGAGTAGCCCCACAGGATCATTTACAATCAAAAATCTGAACATCAAAGTAATTTTATAACAAAATAACAGCTGTCTTTAAGATGTTTGGATATTTACCTAATTTCCCTGACGCATTTGTAATAAATGTCAAAAAAACATGCATGTCATGTGCAGACTACATGTGTATTTGAATAACTATTATACAACACATCTTCACACTTCCAAATATGTTATCAAGAAACAAATGACTATCTGGGTTTTGGAATTACATTCAAAGATGTCATTCCGAGATCCAGGATAAAAAATAGAAAACAAAGTTGAGCTCTCACTCTAGTGTCTGATGACTCTAGTCCTTGTCAGTTTCTGTTGAAGTGAGCAGCATTAGCTCAGTTGATATGGTCACAGACACAGGCCTCGGTGGGCCCCGCATAGGCCCTGACACATTGATAAACAGCTGTATTAGTATGAACTCTGCTCATCGCTCTGGGGTCTCTCCCAGTTAAATCAATGATGTAACCAGTCAATTCTTGCCCACACTCAAGCTATTGCCAAGCCCTTATCTGGCCCTTGCAGTTTAACACTGACCCCGCACAGGTAGCAGGAGACACACTAATCCATCTCTCGAGTCCAGACAGACTCATCTCATCCCAGCTACTCCCACCCCGTCTCTCCACACTTCACCCATTCTGTTATTCAAACACCTTTTTCACCCTTTCCTTCACTCGCTCCCTTGATGTCTTGCACAGTTTCATTTTCCCCTTATCTGCGTTCTCATCCATTTCCCGGCTGCTGCATTTCTCTCCGTATCCTGAGCTATCTCTACCCCCACTCACTGTTTTTCACGGCTTGTTCATAGCTCTCTCCCTTCCTTCTTCCCTACTCTCACTGCGGGTGCCTCTTGGTCTGGCCATGGGGAAACAGCTCTGGTCAAATTAACACACACATCATTGCCTATCAATATCTGCTCTCAATGAGGGCAGAAATTATTTAGAATTTGAGCTGTTTTGATTCACTTCTCCCTCCTATCACCTCAGGCTCCAGTATTTGATTACCAAGAGCTTTGGTTGAGCTGCACGAGAATGTCTGAAAATATCCATAATGGCCAAATGGAAGTAAAGTCATTTGATACAACACACCTCTAGGATAATTGCAGAGGAAGAAGTGTGATAGCAGATTGAGGCTCCAGACATATAATTTTATCATACAAGCAGACAGTAAATTGGAAACATCATATCACTTATGGTGTTATCCTTGTGAAAACAATTAGCTGATGTTGTAAAAACAAAAGACTTACATAGCCTAGCAGCTAAACACAGTTTCTATGGTGATAAAACGCAGCCAAATGGAAGCCTTATGCGAACCTATTCATTGTGAGAAAATCCCATACAAGAAAGCCATGTAATTATTAAAAACACATTTGCATATGGCTGCAAAGCTTGTCTTGTAGCTGTATGAAGTGCTTAAACGACAAAATAGAAAAAAAAAATCTCGTCAGTGCCTGCAAGACAAGGCAAACCCAAAATCAGTCAACAATTTGAGTATTTTTGGATGTGGTTACAGAGATCATCTTAGGATTCCTTATTCATCTGTGACATGTACCATTACGACGATGAATGCTCATTTCAAACATGGCAAAAATTTCAAATAATGAAGTCAGTGAAAAGCTCAGGCTTTCGTCTGCTCTAAATGCTTGATTTCAGAAAGCTTTACTCTTGATGCTCTTGGGCTTTGTATGATGTAACGAGAACAGATATCTATAATATGGCCATCTCAGAGACAGAGCTCTGTGAGCCCAAAATCCCCACTTACATGCTGTGCAAATCTTTTGTTTGTGAGGGGCAGACAATCAGAAAAAGTTGGCTCGGAGGTTGGGAAAGGAGCTAAAATGGATTGTTTGAGACCTTGACTTACTTGGGGGGCTCCAACAAATCACATCACATAATATAAGTAGGGCACTTATCCAAACTGACATACATAAAAAAAATTAAAATTCAATAGGAATAAGAAGACACTTTCAAAAATATCATCAGGAATAAGAACGAATCCAAGTCTAAATCATCAGAGTTGCCTTTTAGACGGCCACTATCAGAGCACCAACCCATGTTAACTCCCTCGTTCTGATTTATGGGCCTCTTCCTTCACTGTGCTCAGTAAATAAATGACAACTAGCCCTGCAGTATTCTCCTCTGTGGTTCTTAGCTTGTGGAAAAAGTTACTTCAGAATGTAAGCACTTACCTCTTTAAACCTAATACGTTCTTTCTCTTTCCATCTATCTCACCATTCTTTTCTATCTTTCCTTTAAAAAAATCTCATTTAACAAGCACTTGTAGTCCAGAGCCAAAACATTTGAACAGTTTCACATTTTTAAGGCTCTGAGCTTCATCACATTCAGTGTGAAAGAAAACTGATACTACATTCAATTGCTAAGTTGGAGTTTTATTTTAACTAGCTTCACTTAAATACAAAGAGACTTGTGTGCAACAAACTCCTGCTAACATTTCATTTTAAAGCTTTCTTATGTGTATAGCTACAGAGATGTCACACAAGTGGTCACACAAAATTATCCTATTTAATTCAATTCAATTCAATTCAATTCAATTTTATTTATATAGCGCCAAATCACAACAAAAGTCGCCTCAAGGCGCTTTATATTGTACAGTAGATAGCACAATAATAAATACAGAGAAAAACCCAACAATCATATGACCCCCTATGAGCAAGCACTTTGGCGACAGTGGGAAGGAAAAACTCCCTTTTAACAGGAAGAAACCTCCGGCAGAACCAGGCTCAGGGAGGGGCGGCCATCTGCTGCGACCGGTTGGGGTGAAAGAAGGAAAACAGGATGAAAGACATGCTGTGGAAGAGAGACAGAGATTAATAACAGATATGATTCGATGCAGAGAGGTCTATTAGCACATAGTGAGTGAGAAAGGTGACTGGAAGGGAAAAACTCAATGCATCATGGGAATCCCCGGCAGCCTACGTCTATTGCAGCATAACTAAGGGAGGATTCAGGGTCACCTGGTCCAGCCCTAACTATATGCTTTAGCAAAAAGGAAAGTTTTAAGCCTAATCTTGAAAGTAGAGATAGTGTCTGTCTCCCGAATCCAAACTGGAAGTTGGTTCCACAGAAGAGGGGCCTGAAAACTGAAGGCTCTCCCTCCCATTCTACTTTTAAATACTCTAGGAACAACAAGTAGGCCTGCAGTGCAAGAGCGAAGTGCTCTAATAGGGTGATATGGTACTACAAGGTCATTAAGATAAGATGGGGCCTGATTATTTAAGACCTTGTATGTGAGGAGCAGGATTTTGAATTCAATTCTGGATTTAACAGGAAGCCAATGAAGGGAAGCCAAAACAGGAGAAATATGCTCTCTCTTTCTAGTCCCATTTAGTAATTTGTTAAAAATTCTTAGCTGTGGATGACCCCCAAATAGGAAGATACTAGATGCTTTGTATCTTACTGTGGTCTGCTCTCCCAGACCTTCACTGCAAACACCCTTAGGCTTTGTTGGTTGTGAAGTGTCACTGGCTTCAATCTGCTCTACAAGTGGAATGTATTGTGTTGAAATCAGGGGGCTAACCTTTACAAGGATATGTTCAAACTTTTCCCTTCTCTCAATGTCCTCAATGATAGTTTATAAAGGTACTTTAAAGTATTTCAGGACCTCCAGCAATTGTGGTTTCAGATACTCAGCAAGAAAGCTAAATCTGCCAGAGAACTTCATTTGTAGAGTTTGCATGTTCTTCCTGTGCTTGCAAGTATTGTCTTAGCTATGACAAGACATAATGGCTGATGCTATTGAGGTATTCACTCACAAAATCAGAAAATAATCCCCCCAGCATACGACTTGTCTCTGTGTCTATCTTTTTCATGTGCTTATGCATAGTTATCTTCCAAATCCAGCTACTAAAGAGGAGTAAGGGCATGTGGTTTTTCAGAGGTTGTGGCTAATTTCAAATGTAATTTTTGAAACAGCTCAAAAATACCAAATACACAAAGTGTTTTATATGTTTAGTTATAGAACACCAGCTTATATTCAACGAAAATCATGAGACTATAAGCTCATGTTTAAAAAGGTAATGTAATTCCTTTTTACAAATGACTTTAAACCAAATAATGTACTAATTAAGATTCTTGTTAATTCTTATTGGGTTAATTTTTAAATGGAAGTTTAATGATAATTACTTTTTATCTCTGTAACAGACTGATGATGCATCATTCTGATAGATGAATAATTGTTTTTATAAAGGCTGCATGAAAGTACTGATCACAAAAACAGTACTTGAGTTAATATTTCATTATTTGGGGCCAAACAGGTAGAGGGACACACACAGCATGGCTGACCTGTTAAAGCTTAATTACTGATTAGCAAAAGCGAAAAAAAAAAAAAAAAATGGCTTCATGGTTTGTCAGAATACAATAACAATTGGATACATTGAATCTTAAGATGGCATAATGATTCTAATTCTTTCTAATTAGCTCAAAGGGAGTTTCTGTTAGTGGAATGCTTTGTACTGCAGCCTTGTGGCGTGAGGGTTAAGGCATGCTGTTGTATTGCATAAAAAACAATATATATGATATGTTGTATGGCGTTATTTTTGTGCCACTATTCTGAGCGCACGCAAAAAAAATTGAGCGCACATAAAAAAAAAGTTTGCAGGTGCAAGTGTTGTATTTTGAGGAGAAATTTATTTTGAGCGAAGAAAAGCTGAATTTGAGTGAACAAAATTCATTCCTGCGTGCAAAAAATGTATTTCAGTGTTTGTTATTATCCACACACACACACACACAATAGCAGCCCCTCTCGCTCAGTTTTTGCATTTGCGCTCGCTCGCAATGTGTCGCTCGCGCTCTCAACATTTCTGCCCGTGCGCGCTCAACTCTTTCTGTACACGGTTATAAATCAATCACAGACTTGGATGCAAAAAATCTGATTGGCTGTTCTGGTCTCCAATCAGCTCGAAATGACGAAATGCAATATCCCAGAATCCATTTCGTCCAAAACTCAAACGAGGCAGTGGTGGAGGAACACAGATTGGCGGAGTTTGAAATATTACTCTTTCTGGGTCACAAAATAAACTTTAAAGATATTTTCATGCGAGAATGGTGCTGTGTAAACTTCTAATACCTGCTCGATTCATCAAGACATCACATATTTGCATAACTGCTCTAATGTTTTCCTAACCAGGAAGTGTTAGGAAAACTAGGGATCACTGAAAATAGATAATTGATTTTAGGAAGGATTAGGAATGGTTTCAAATCATCTTGTATTTATTTAAGCAGCGGAGTAAAGTTCAACAATTAATGCACATATATTTAATGTTTCCTGTCTGAAGGTTACACTGTCAGCCACAACCCCCTCATTCAGACAAAGGGGTAAAATGGTAGACTTTAACTAGTTTATTGAGTAGCTGGAAACGTCTGAAAATGAATCAATAACCTTAAATGATTGTGGCAGAGGAGAATAAAGATCCTGAAGGAATAATACCACATCATCTGCATAAAGGACACTTCTGCGTTCTGTATTAAATGTTGAAATGCCTTTAATATTGCAATATTGCCGGTAGCAGCAACTGGTTCTACAAATGACACAAACTAATAGAATCTCCTTTTGCACATAGCAAGAATGCCTTGAAGATGTTTGCAACGGTACAAAGCTGCAAACTGCATTAGTGCTTCCAGATTTGCATGAATGAGAAATCAATTAGTTGACTGAATGTATAAAGTGTAGCCACATATTTTGCCAATAGACCAACTTAATTTTTCATCAATATATTAAATCCCCTTGTAGATATTGACTATTAACCATGTCACATGGTGCTCACAGCTTTTAATTCAGTTGGGAATTTTTTGTCTTTTTTACATTTCAAATGTACTTTTTAAAATCAAAATCTTTGCTTGTGTTTCAAAGCTCATTATTGCCTTTGCTTGTCCTTTCACCCTGCAAAAGTCGCCTCACCCATACTATTGTCCACATGTGACAATAGACTGCAGTATTTAGTATTTACACTTTTTGCTCTGTGTAAATATAAAGCACACAAGATCATATTTTCTCACTTGTGATTCCAAGGTGCTGATACATTTGGTGTTTTAATCTATAACCATGTTTTCACTCTATACTGACCATTTATCTTCATAGTATTTTAGCTATTATTTGTCAAATATACTGATATAGTGTTTAATATGTACATATCTATATCCACTTTGTTTGCACACTTCTTCTCCTTAGTCTCAGGACACTATGAATCTCAAGCACAGACTCTGTTTCTACTGTTACAGTTACTGGCAACAAAGAAAGCACCTATAAAGCATTTCATTTGCATTTCATCTTGCCTCTGAACACATCAGCAGTGACGGGCAGCTTTTAAAGATAAAGACATTACAGCGGTGAAGAAAATACGCCTGGCACTAGAACCTTCTGTCATCATTCCTTCTTTGCTGACAGTTCAGGCAGCACTCTGGGCATCGCCCCATCATCTTTTCAGTACATGAATTTGATCAAGATGGAGGCACAATGAGAGGCAACATTAACATGATTTATAGTTGCAATCACGGTTGTTGTGGCAACCCAACTTTCAATACTCTTACCTCTGTGAAAGCAGTTTGAATTCCTATTCCTTGCCCACTAATGCTTGTGCACATTATATACTGGATGTGGAAACACTCAGAGACCATACTCATTCACGAATGCACACAAACACAAACACACCCACACAAAAGATTGCTCAGTGAAAGCGGCACAGTTCTCCCAAGGCCAAGGAGCTTGTGTAACACACTTCATTTGACACATTCATCGTGCAGCTTGAGCTAAAAGCATCGCACTCAAATATAAACTGAATTCATTTGCACGAAAATAAGAGAACAAAAACATTTCAATAACCCACTGAAACGACACTCGTTTTCTCCATCTACTGTGACTCGGTGCCTGCATGGGCAGAATGAGTTATGGCTGAAAAAAGGAGACAAATCCAATCCACTAGAGCTGTCGTTGTGCAGATGAGTATAATGCCACCTAAGCTCATCCCTCAAACTCTCACTTGCTGTTTCTGTAGCTGAACCACAGCCACTCATTGCTGTTTTGCTCCTGTAGTGACCCATCAAAGTCAAGGCAAGGTTTCAGTCATGTCTTCCTGTTTTCAGCTCTTATGTCTTTGCCAAGGTAAGGTTTAGCAGCCCCCCCTGTGGCGTTCATCAACTGCATCATGACAAAAAAAGGGGCAATCAACAGCACAACACTTCACACATGACAAATAGAGAGATCCAAGTGGATCGAATGTGTAATCTGTGAGAAGGGTGGTGGTGTTGGGGAGCGGAGTAATGAAAGACTATCACATTTTATGATGGATATCCTGTCAGTGAGAAGGCAGGGCTGCAAGCAGCATAGAGGCATTACAGTACATGTTCCATCTAAACTGATGCCTGAACATTACCCGTTGTAAACAAAAGGACATTCCCCAAGAAAAAGTTGCTGCCATCATGTGTCAAAAATCTTTTCTTTTTTTTTGGTAACGTCTTTGAAAATATTTTGATTTGAAAACACTGTCACTGAAAAAACCCTTCTTTCAACACATTTATCAAAACTTTACCAAACCATCAGCAAAGTCAGTTTATAGCTTCACAGCTTTTCAAACAACACTGCAGTTTATTGTGTCTTTTACCACTTAAGCATGATGCCATCCGTGACCGCCTGCCTTAAACTATACTGGTCAGCTTCATGCTCAAAAGGCCATACGGCTTTTCTAATTTTATGGAGTGATGCAGGGATTTGTAATTATGTTGATGTTCGACGAGTGAGTCATGTTGCTGAAAGTAATGAGACATGATAGAAAACAAACGTTAAATTGATTTTCATGCCGTGTAATATAGTAAGTATGTGATAATTATACTAAGGAGTTCCCTGACAGACGAAAACAGACGACCAAGAAGAGGAAAAAGGTAAGGGATAATCTGATAATCACATGGATTTCTTTCACTTAAAGACTGATAATGTTTATTATTGGCTGGACCTTTGTTTTAACAAACCAATTAATAGAACAGCAATGATTCAATTCAATTTCAGTCGCCTCAAGGCGCTTTATATCGTAAGGTAGACCCTACAATAATACATTTAGAGAAAAAACCCAACAATCATATGACCCCCTATGAGCAAGCACTTTGGCGACAGTGGGAAGGAAAACTCCCCTTTAACAGGAAGAAAAGAGCCTGGCAGAGCCAGAGCAAGACAGGAAGAAGGACAGGATGATGAGTTATGGATTACTATCTGGCACCAAAAGAGTTGCATCTTACAAAACAGTTTCACGTGTAATCGAGTGCCCATGTACAACCCTATCTTTAAACACGTCTTTTCATTAATGTCTTTATGTAAACCCAAAAAGTTTATGCTGTGTCCCAACCCTTTTTAGGATTGTTGTGCCATCAAAGTCAAGATAAGCTCATATTTTTCTTTAAATGCTACATTGTCTCACTTTAAACATCAAGCATTTTTTTCTGTGCTCTAGTATGAATAAAATGGGTTTATGACGCTGGCAAAACGTTGCATTCATTTTTTTCAGAATCAGATTTGTATTATGTAAATAAGAATGTGTCACATGTGGTTGGACACCTGACTAAGCTGTGCTATGTAATAAACGTAAAAAGCTAATTAGTTTTTTAATGAGTAATGTGTAAAGACTGATAATAAGTTACCCTGTGTAATATTCAGTTGACATGTCAGCATTAGGTGCATTTGCTTCAGATTACAAATCTTGTCTCCCTTTCTCCTCCACTGTTATCATCTTACATCTTTTTCCACCAGTTAGGTCCCATCCAGCATATATATATATATATATATATACACATGAAGATTATGTTAATTAATCTTTATAGATATAGATATATAGATATAGATACAGACTATTTTATACCATACATGATGATTGATCTGAATAGAACTCATAACAAATACTCTTTTTCCCTTCCAATGTTTTGCATAAGTGCAGATTTTAGAGGGGAGGGTTTGCACTCACAAAATAACATATCTTTTGTCGAGTATGTTCCCTTGTATTTTCCTGAAGCATTTGTTACACACACGTTTTTAATGGAAATTTGTCTTTGGCCAGATGGATTTGGATTGGTTGATGATTTCAGTGCATCTCTGTGAGCTGGATGGATACACTGATGTGCTGTACAGCCTTGGTTTTATGGGCATCTGAGCTGATGTTGGATGACTCACGTTAGCAACCATTGCATTGTTTTTCTTGGCCTTCATGCATTAATTATATCGCAGTGTGTGTTGTGTTTTCGGGTGGCTGAACAAGTTAGTTGTGTTGCTTTGCACCACAGACACAACTCTACAGCAGTCGTTGCATACAGTGTTGGGAAGGTTACTTTTAAAATGTATTCCACTACAGAATACTGAATACATGCCCCAAAATGTATTCTGTAACGTATTCCGTTACGTTACTCAATGAGAGTAACGTATTCTGAATACTTTGGAATACTTAATATATTATCATGCTGTTTACAACTACGTGAATGTCCTATTGCTGTGATTTATTACTGTTACTGAAGGTCCGCGGCTCCGAAACGTAGTAAAGGGACCTCTGGGCAAACGTCGGGTTCGTGTCGGGCTGGTAGCCGAAAACTAGCTTTACTTTGTTGTCTGGGTCAACTTTGCTTGCGTGAGACAGAGAGAGGCGTTGAAAGGCTTCTCCAACGGAACTTATTTTTTCCGGAGGAAAACACGAACACAGTGTACAGGTTGAGTCTTAATAGCTTACTTACAAATGGGCTCCTCAGGCACTCTTCTTGGCTGCTGTGGTTATTATTATATTTACATGCTTCCAGCTCCCGTTTTTGCTCCGTGACAGCTCGGACTTTTCCTTTCTCTCCCTCCCTCGCTCACAGACACATAACGGGTATGGCAGTCCATTCTCGCTGCAGCACGGACTACACTGCCCATCAGGCTACATGCTTTAGAGCTATGCCTGTAGCATTCTGCCTTTTAGCTTAGCACAACAACAACAACAAAAAAGCGCTCTCTCACCCAGGAAACACGCAGAGAGAGAGCGCGTCACCCTGTAACCATGGCAACCGTAACGCTGCCGCCTGGAACAACAGAACATAGCTGTCAAACAAACCCAAACAGTCCTGACCCGCGACAATATGAAACAGGGAAGTACCGCCGTGTATTCCATTTATTTCAACAAAGTAACTGTATTCTGAATACCACCTTTTTAAACGGTAACTGTAACGGAATACAGTTACTCATATTTTGTATTCTGAATACGTAACGGCGGTACATGTATTCCGTTACTCCCCAACACTGGTTGCATATGATTTCTTCTTGGTTAAATCAATTGTGCTAAATCCAAAGTATTTCCCTGCAAAAATTATTATCCATCTTGGGAGACAAGCTCTTCAATTTCTGATGCACTAAGCCTTTACGTTTTCTTGTATACTGCTCTTAGTTGCCATTTTCATGGCAAAATATTAAAAAATGTGTGGTATCTGAAGACCTCTGCACAATACTTTAATCCTTGTGGAAATTGCTGCCCTAACATGCAGAAGTCTATGATTTCCTATTAAGCTGTAATTCAAAATTCATACTTCAAGGTCAAATGTTAATGCATCATGGAACATAAAAGGTAAAGCACGGTTTAAGACTAAAAAGTATTATTTTATAAACTCCTAAATAATTTACTTGTTATGAAATATTGACTGGGTCTGCTGGCATGGCAGGTTAAGCATGCAACAGCACATAGGTAATTAAGCCTTCTTAACATTATCCCGAGTGTGATGTTATTTGCAAAGGCAACTTTATTTAAATGCAGCTGAGGATTTAATATTCCTGTAGCAACATTATATCTGCCAAGCGATCCATATTATTTAAATGAATCAATGCTAATGTGACGATTTTTCACTGACACAAGCCCCATGGGCATACCTGACCTGCCATCCCTCTTCTTCTGCTCTCTGCGCACTCCATCCATCTCACCTCACCCCTCTCTTCCTACTCGTCTTCCTGCACTCCATCTTGTTTTTGTATCTTTTCTAAATGTCTGGCCGTGACCTATTTTCTATCATCACTTCTTGCGGCTTCACCATTTGAATCAGAGACGATGGATAAACACAAATAAATAAAACATCACAAGATAGAAACATATAGCTTTAATGTTTCAGTTAATATATGAAAAGTACAATAAGTTGACAGAAAAGGATGCTCAGGATAGGGTGAGATGAAGGCAGGCGA